>NW_022196899.1:23177453-23177971 GCF_008632895.1 Mastomys coucha
TTATCCACGGAGCCATCTCTCCAGATCCTCATTGCTCTTATCCACGGAGCCATCTCTCCAGATCCTCACATTGTTTTTAATAAAGTGGGTTTGTTTGGATGAGGATCCAAAAAATGTCTGTAATTTGCCCATGGTTTGTGTTTCCCGAGTTTCTTTTGAAACCTTGGGTTGGTTGGTTTGTTTGTTCTCTTCCTCGTTTTCCTTGAAATGCAGTTAAGAAACCGGATCATCTTTCCCATTGAGTCTTCTAAAGTCCAGTTTTACTGTAGTAGCCCCATGGTGTTCTGAACACATTCCACAGGCACTTACATTTCCCCAGACCTGGCTAATAGATTTCCGTGCTTGATCTGATTCGGGTTTGGATGTTGAAGTTTCAATTTGAGAGACTGATATTTCAGACTTCAGTACCCATGTGTATGGGGAAAGAGAAACTGCTCTGGGAATTAATTCCCTTTGGAGCACAGAGATCCTGCACAGGGATTTGGAGCACAGAGATCCTGCACAGGGATTTGGAGCAC
>NW_022196899.1:23177981-23184054 GCF_008632895.1 Mastomys coucha
AGCACAGAGATCCTGCACAGGGATTTGGAGCACAGAGATCCTGCACAGGGATTTGGAGCACAGAGATTCTGCACAGGGATTCATAGCTGTCCTCACCCCCTTACGCTGCTGGGACAAGCTTTCCTAACCCCTGGCTCTGGCCAACACAGAGGGGTTGGCCTTGAGTAGATGGCTCAGTGGTTAAGAGTGCTTGACTGCTCTTCCAGAGGTCCTGAGCTCAATTTCCAGCAGCCACATGGTGGTTCACAAACATCTGTAAAGGGATCTGATGTCCTCTTCTGGTGTATCTGAAGACAGCTCCAGTGTACTCACATACATAAAATAAATAAATAAATCTTAAAAAAAAAAATAAAAAGAAGACCTCACGAATGTAGATACAACTGTAAGCTTGTGCATTCCACATATGTTCTCATCCTTAACTCTCTTTCAGGTCCCAGTCCCAGGTCACACTTTGAACAACTGCACAGAGACAGGAGACTGCAAGCCTGGCCACTTGGACAGATGGACTGAGATCGACTCAGATAGGATATTGACGGAATTATCTCTGAAGTGTACTAGTGGTGTTTTACTGGCTCCTCAAGAGGAGTTAAAGGTGATTGTGACCCTGTGGAGCCTTTCTTGAGCCAAGGTGTAGAGTCATGCTCTTTGATATGGAGATGTCCCCCCCCCCAAGGCTGGCTGTAAGTCAGGGTTGTCTCCTTTTGTTATTGGAATGGAGTCTAATTGTAGGTAGATCTTGGAGAAGAAACCTTAGAGGAACTTTCTCATTAACCCTAAACTTCAATTAGATTACAAAACTTTCTTTTTTTTACACGGTTTCTAAGGAGCCTGGGCAATGCACTACCACCTCCAGTCACATTGGAGGCAGTGCACCTTTAGCTGGATTCTGCTTTGTGTCACTTTCTCAAGTAAACCCTTCCTAGCATCAGCTTTACTGCTTTAAGCTTCTCCTACATCATCCATCCTTCTAGAGGTGGTGCGATATTAAGGAGCTGAGTGTGTCATCCACCACAGGGAACATGACACAACCCGAATGAGGGACCTGCTGAGTCCTCTGGCTTCTTAAGAGCTCATTGGTCCCAGTTATGTCTCAAATGACACCACCCCACACACACACACCCATCTTCCAGTGCCATCAACACATACATTTGGTGATTGTGAGAGGTTAAAATTTTCAAACTGTACTGTGGGAACTTAGCCGTTAGTTGAACTCAACGGGAGACAAGCTCCCAGGACTTAGAAGAATGAGAAACTAGCTCCAAGAACTTAGAAGAATGGGAGACCAGCTCCCAGGACATAGAAGAATGGGAGACCAGCTCCCAGAGCTTAGAGACCAGAGCTGCCTGGCAGGAAAAAAGAAAAATGAGATAACAAACAATTGCCAGGTGGCTAACCTGCTTCTGAACCCTAGCACAAGCCAGCACCAATCAGAGACTACCCCGTACTTTCCCCTGCCTTAGTTTCCCCTTTTTCCCTAGCAACTGTGTGGGTATAAAAACCTGTTTAAATTTTTGCTTGGGGCTAGACTCCTCTACCCCTGTGTGGGATATAAGTCTCGCTCAGCGCTGAATAAAAGAACCTCTTGCTGATTGCATCAAGTATGTGTCTTGGTGGTGTTTGGGGTCGCCGTCGTTCCCGAGCCCTGAGTGTGGAGTCCTTCCCCCCATTTTTAAACAGCCCTTACAATTGTATTCCCAGTACAGGACACATATGCCAACCACAGTGGTATCCTCCGCACAGCCCACAGAAAAGCCTCATTTTCAGATGAAGTAGTTGGTTCACCGACTCCTTCAAAGATGATAAGCTGATGCATTGTCAAATTTCATTATACATCACATATTTTCATCTGATAGAGTTTAATTAGTTGTACCAATGAGCAAGTCTTTGGTCATTTGATGCTGTTTTCAAATTTGGTTTTTCCCCAGAGAAGCTTTGTGGAGAAGGAGGCTAGATGGTTAGTTCATAGACCAGTAGGATACAAATGTTTAATAAAAATAATTCCTAAAGGAAAACATTTTTCTTTTCAATGTTCAGTTTCCTACACTGTGAACTATGCACGCACATTTCACACACACACACACACACACACACACACACACACCTTTAAAGAATGAATATCTTCACGATATTTATATGTTTATAAGTCTCACGTCTCCCCTGTGACTTACTATGCTATGCACATTTTGAATTATCCCCAAAGATTTTAAGTTATGAGGTCGAGATTAAATCATGTTTTAAAAATAGTAGTTTCTTCTGAGGACACCGGGGCCTGCTCTCTTGCTACTCAGTAGGGCAGAAAAAGGAATCTCAGCCATGGCAGGCAGCTCCACCTTTGCCTTGGTGAGATGCCAGTTGTCATAAAAGGAACCAGACTGCCAGCCTTCTCTGGAGCCTGGAACTCATGGCCTGGTCTCCTGCCAGGAGACAGCTGAGATCCCCAGGGCTCTCTAGGCCCTACCAGCCTCTACAAACACCCAGCGATTTAGTGAGCCGGCCTGAGGAGAGTAGCTGAGCTAAGGACCCCTGTGGCTGGCTTCACATGCATGTGACCAGAACATGACCTCTCTCTGAGAAGGAAACATTTGAAATTGGACAAGTTTGACCTCTTTAAAATGAATGAAAACAAAGTCACCAAGAGAAGATAATTCTCTCTATGTTGGTAAATGAAGCTGAGGAATAAATAAACGGGGCCAGCAAAGAATGCACATGCTACCAAACCTTACTGGCTTGAGCTCAATTCCTAGGTCTCACATGATGAAAGGAGAGAGCTGTCTCCTGCAAGTTGCCCTCTGACCTCCATCCATGAGCACAACCTCCCCCCTCCACCCCCCCGCACTCTGCACATACACTCTGTACAAATAAGGTGACCAAAGTTCAGAGGATAGCAAAGGAAGGGTTTGTGTAAGAAATCTGGGGGAAAAAAAAATGTCCAAATACTCAAAGATTTAGTTCCACAGAGGTAGCATATTCTTCTATGCACATCTGTGCTGATCACTTTAAACCGTCCTGGAAGTGGGTGGAGAGATGACTCAGTGGTTAAGAGCATTGGCTGCTCTTCAAGGGGACTTGGGTTCCATTCCCATCAACCATGCCGTAGTTTTGTAACTACCAGTTGTAACTCCAGTCCCAGGGGATTCACCGCCCTCTTCTGGCCTCTGTGGGCACTGCATGAATGTAGCACACAGACAAAATGCAGGCAGAACTCCCATACACATAAAATAAAAGTGAGGAAAAAATAAGTAAGAGTGAGAGAAAACATTAAATTGTTGTAATATGCATCTTAACTGCAAATGTTCAAAGACTCTTGAATCATGTTTTAAGAGCATGAGCCATTAGACGGTATGGCACATGCTAGACAGAGTTCTGCCTGCCGCTGCTTCTCAGCTGCTCCATGCGTCTGGACTCTAACCAGCTCTAATGTCTAGTGTTCTCTAAAGCAATCAAAACCCAGAGCAATATTTGGCTTTTAAAATGGTGACCACGTTCTCTTCCTTCTTCTTGTAAAGGTATAGAGGTAAATTTGAACAAAAGAAAAATTTCTCTCCCGACAAGTTCTATCTCAACTTACGCATATGAATTTTACTTAATCTAATTTTCAGGCAACTAAGAGCTGGGGAAGCTTACAGGGTAGGATAACCTTTAAGAGGTAGCCGACAACCACTTGGCAATGGGCAGAGAGACATCTTTGTTGATGGTGCTGTTCTCAATCCAAGGAGGAGCTGTTGGCAGCCCTTTGTTCGTCCTAGCTTGATGCCTAGCTTGGTGTCTTATGCCTACGACTCATCAAAATCAAATCAAATCAAACCAAACCCAGGCAGCACAGGGCAGGAGGAGGAAGACAGACAGAGACCTTCGATCCACCATGCCACCCATAGACCTGCCCTCCGGTCAGCACAGGTGAGCCAAACACACCTGTTTATCACTTATGCCACACAGCATGGGTGGTGAATGTCTCCCAGGGACCCTCCAGCCATGGCCAATGTGTAGCAGGAGTCACCACCATGTGCAAACATGTGGTGGTCAGATGGGAGAGAAAGAGAAGTGGAGCAGATCGAGCATAATGAAGAGAGATGAAACTGGAGACGGGAGGGTGTAGAGGATGAACCTATTGTGAGTGCTCAGCCCTACCACTTGGGGACATGGTAAGGTCCCAGCATGAGCTGCCACTGAGGGACATGTCTGAGTCCATGGCTATGCAGCATCAGGGGTCAGTGTCAATGTCTGTGTCTCATGTTACCACTAGAGAACATGAGATGTTCCTGGTTGGGGCAATTGCTGGTAACCACATGGCCATCCAGGGACTGTGCATAACTAGCCTTGGCCCTCACTGGATGTGGCTCTGTCTTTCACTGGTGGTAGCACTCAGGAGAGCGGGCCCTACCCCTTGCAGTTGGGAAAGCTTGCCACAGGGTCATGAGCAAGGGAGAGCTAGCCATTCCCCTCACCAACTGCAGCACTCGGGAGAGCAGGCCTTGCACCTTGTCTGGACAGTACAGCAGAGCTGACCCTGGTGGTAGAGGTGAGGTGCAGGTGAGCCAGCCCTAAGGCCAAGAGCTTGAGAAAGCTGGTCCAGCTACTTGTTTGCTATGATGTGGCATGAGTGTGTGTGTGTGTGTGTGTAGGTGGGTGTGGTGTGATGCTTTGCCCTCCTTGTCCCTCACCACCTACAGCAGTCAGAAGAGCTCCCCCCAGAGTCATGAGAGCTGGCCCTGTCCCAAGCAGCACTTGGGAGAGCAAACCCTGAACCTTGCCTGGGCAATACAGTAGAGTTGGCACTGATAGTAAAGGCACAGTAGTGCTGACCTTGGACAAGAGGGTGCAGGTGAGGGGCCCCTGAGCATGAGATGATGAGATACCTGACCCTGAAGGTGATGTGGGAACAGAGATGATATTCTTGACCCCCATCTCCTCAACACCTGCAATAGCCAAGAGAGCTGACCCTGAGGTCATCAGGTCGGAAGAGCTAGCCCTGCCCCATCACTGGCTGTGGCACTCAGGAGAGAGGGCCCTGCACCTCACCTAGGCAACACAGTAGAGTTGGTCCTGATGGCGAAGGCAGGAGTGAGCCAGCACTGAGGGTGTGAGAGCAGGAGATCTGGCCCAGCCCCTCACAGGCTGTAGTACTTGGAAGAGTGGTCCCTGAACCTTGACTGGGCAGCACATTGGAGCTGTCTCTGGAAGTGTGGATGTGGGTGAACTGGCACTGAGGGCATGGGAGCAGGAGAGCTGACACTGCCTCCTGCTGGGAGC
This sequence comes from Mastomys coucha, assembly GCF_008632895.1. Taxonomy (NCBI): domain Eukaryota; kingdom Metazoa; phylum Chordata; class Mammalia; order Rodentia; family Muridae; genus Mastomys; species Mastomys coucha. The sequence continues at coordinate 23,183,232 of NW_022196899.1, forward strand.
ATTGGATGGCCTAGCTAGAGCAGTGCTGGAGAACACTCCCTGGTAGTGGAGATAGGAGAGCCAGAAGGCTGAGTAGCCCAACTGCCACCCAGGCCCAGATCCAGGGCTCTGAGATGGCCCACCACAAAATTTATGTCATCTGTAAATGGTTGGGACATGTGAAAGAGCCAGTTCTGCTGATCCAATGCTACAGGATCTCCATGACACTGGGCAACAACAGGATAATAGGGAGGACACCCAATGAGGATCCAATATTGATGGTGTCACAGAAGCCAGAGATCTCGAATCAGACCAAAGACTCATTGCAATGAATATTTGCAAGTAAAGATATGTGGACAGAGAGATATACTGTGAGATGCACTGTGACACTCTACAGCTTCCATGATGAGATATTTTCTATGCTTTGTTTTGTTTGCTTATCTATTGGGGGCGGGATGCAAGGGCTAAGGGAAGATGTGAGGGGATGGGGGATGAGCAGGACTGGGGTGTATGATATGAAACTTTCAAAGAATCAGTAAACAGTTTTTTATAAAAGAGGCAGCAGTTATAACTGGTCTGCCACCTGAAGTTTGTGCTGATATTGTCATTCCTTCGAGCTCATTCTTTGACCTCCACAGGCATGTGAAAACATAGTGTATTTATCTTTCTGGTTTTGGTTTATTATGCTTGATTTACAGCTCCATGTATTTTTCTACAGGCCATGATTTCAGTTTTCATTGTGGCTTGATAAAATTGCACTTCATATATACCATATTATATATTTCATATATACCACGCTGATACTGCCTCTGAGATTCTTTTTTTTTTTTTTTTTTTTTTTTTT
>NW_022196899.1:23184125-23226689 GCF_008632895.1 Mastomys coucha
TGTCCTGGAACTCACTCTGTAGACCAGGTTGGCCTCGAACTCAGCAATCCGCCTGCCTCTGCCTCCCAAGTGCTGGGATTGAAGGCGTGCGCCACCACTGCCCGGCGTTTCTGAGATTCTTTTGGTTTATGCCCACTGATACTAAATCTAAAATGCATGGAGCCATAAATATAGGCAGACTAGGAGAATCTACAACTTGTTTCCTCAGCTCTCAAGGTATTTCCTTGAAGGCAAGAACATGATTGTCTATTATCTATCTATCTGTCTATCTATCTGTCTGTCTGTCTGTCTGTCTGTCTATCTATCTATCTATCTATCTATCTATCTATCTATCTATCTATCTATCATCTATCTATCTATCATCTATATATGTTTTATATATTGATGTATGTATGTATGCATGTATGTATGTATGCATGTATGTATGTATGTATGTATGTATCTATCTATCTATCATCTATCTACCTATCATCTATATATATTTTATGTGTGTATGTATGTATGTATCTATCTATCAATCATCTATCTACCTATCATCTATATATGTTTTATGTGTGTATGCATGTATGTATGTATGTATGTATGTATGTATCTATCCATCTATCTATCTACAGAAGCGGGATTTATTAGAATGCTTTACAGGCTGTGGTCTAGCTACTCCACAAACAGCTTCCCAGCATTTGTTCAGTCCATGAGTTTGGATGTCTTAGTTGGTTTCCAGAATCCTGAAGAAGTAGGCTCCAATGTCAGTGAGGAAATAGACTTGCTAACAAGAGCAAATGCAAGCAGGCAAAGGGAAAACAAGCTTTCTTTTTCCATGTCCTTTACCTATACCACCACCAGCAGCAGCAGCAACAGGTGTGGCCCAGAGTAGAGGTGGCCACACCTACCTGAAAAGATCCAAATTAGAAGTGGGTCATCTCACTTCAAACAATTTAATTAAGAAAGAAAATCCCTCACAGATGTACCCAGATGTAGTTGACTTGACAACCAAGAATAGGCATCACACACTTATTGAATAAACCATGAATGGTTTTTGATACACGTTGTGTTCTGGCTCTGAGAAAGACTGTATTCCAAGATAAATAAGCAGGAGCACTGGCACTAACATGGTTCATGACAAGGGAACTAAATCCATTCTTGTGAAACAATGGATAGATGACCAGTCAGCTTGGTAAGCGAATTCCGTTTTAGCCCAAAGCTCATGGTTGTAGGGATATATCCAGTAAAGCCCTATGCCTAGAACTGCCAAGAAAAAAATATCAGTAGAGAGCATGACAATAAATGCTGGATGACAGCAACAAAGCAAAGAAGCCATGTGCTTGGTTCAGGAGGTGGAAACTCAAGCCAGCAGTTGTAGCATTACCAGGACTTTTCACCGTCCCTGCCTTACTGCTTAGCTCAGCTTCCGGGGCTGGAGATTAAAACCTCAACTTTTACTGAATACCAGTTGTTTTAGTTAAGGTTTTACTGCAGTGAACAGACACCATAACCAAAGCAAGTCTTATAAAGGACAACATTTAATTGGGGCTGGCTTACAGCTTCAGAGGTTCAGTCCATTATTATCAAGGTGGGAGCATGGCAACATCCAGACAGGCATGGTGCAGGCAAAGCTGAGAGTTCTACATCTTCATCTGAAGGCTGCTAGTGGAAGACTGACTTCCAGGCACCTAGGGTGAGGATCTTAAACTTACATCCACAGTGACATACCTACTTCAACAAGGCCACACCTCCTAATAGTGCCACTCCTTGGGCCAACCATATTCAAACCATCACACCAGTGCTTATAGTTATCCATTTCCTACATCATCCTTATGATTTTAATTGACCTTGTGGCCTGCTTTGATGAGTTAAACGTTCATAGAAGTGGCATATGTCATTCCCAGGCAGAAGCACCTAAGAAGCCAGTGTGCAATTCTCCAAGCCATCTTTGCTCACTGCAATACTTGTGGTCCTGGGTGTTGAGTTAGAGGCAATGGGATTAGAACAAATAGGCAGGCTATGTTTATTCCAATTATGTTCGATAAGGTGCTGACCTTGAACAAGGCACTGTTAGAGGCTGGGGTACATCTCTCAAGCAAGGCTCTGCTGTATAGACTTTCCTTCCTGGCATGAGAGAACACAGAGGTGTTATAATTAAAGAAGTTTCCAGGCTAAGTCAGTTCTGAGGAGTGGAGGCTTGTGAATGTGAGGCAGGAAAGGGTGGGACTAGAAGGAGTGGGAGCCATCAGAAACAGGGAACAAGCATTTATGGCTCCTCTAAATTCTTGGACAGTAGGAGATGAAGTAGAAAAAAGATGTCACAGGTGTTATGGGTTGACTATAGGCACTGTAACTAATAGCTTTTAGGAAAATGGCTTCTAAGTTTTATTTCCAGGAAGTACTCCTACAGACCTGGGTTGGCAGCATGAGGACACAGGCATTAAGCCAGAATCAGCTACCACCACTGTGGAGGGAAGACCAAATAAATCAGAAGACTGCTCTTCGCACTTGCTAACTCAAGACTTGAACAAACGCAAGAAACCAGCCCAAAGTAAGCCACATCAGAACCTGGTGAGTGCAAACGCTATTTTTACAAGTTACTTAATAACCCCGTTAGTTATTACTATGACCCAATAATCGAGGCAGGGCCCTATGGAGTTTTAAATCAGCTTTAGCACAATTATTGGATGAATTATACCTAATCTACTTTTCTATATATTAGACTGTTAATTCCTTAGCAGTGCTTCCAAGTACTTGTTGTCTGGGTCTTGCCCATGTTATTTCTGTTCCATCAGTCTGTCCTCAGGGGGGCATTTCACTCGGCCATAGACTCCTGGTCCATCATGTTTAATGGAGACCTCCTGTACTCTTATCTTCTTTCCCCTCCTTCCTCCTCCTCTCTTTCTTCCTCCTCCTCTCCTCGTGGTCCCTACCTGTGACCCCCACCCCCAGCCTGGTAACTGAAAGTCTGCCTACCTCTCTTCTCCCCAGTAACTGGCTGTCGTCACTTTTCTTTAACCAATAGTTTTGAGCTGGGGCAAGGTGTACACAACAAAAGCTGGTGTGCGTGAGAATCTGCTCGTTGGGGTCAATCAGATCTTGGGGTTCAGAGTTTGGCATTTTTATACACAGCACCAGAGCAACCCCCAACAGGGAAACATCATCTTGCTCTGTAACTTCTGCAGTTGGGAAAGCCTGAACGCAGAGTTCAGATCAAGCACAGATAGCTCATCACATCTTGTGGAAGTGAGGTTGGCAGGTGGGATCCTCTCTTTGGAGTCTCCTTGCCTTTATGTTGTCTTTCCCTTCACTTAGCAGTGGAGTGCATATTCCACTTCATCTGCATTTAATTGAACCATATATATATATATATATATATATATATATGCCTAATATATAAGATATATATATATATATATCTTGGTTTGTATTCCGGTATTAGGGATGGTAAGTTGTAACAGTATGAGTTTGTTGTTGTTAATTATGAATGCCTTATTGACAAAAGTAAAACAAACCTTAAAAAACAAACATACTTCAATGGCTGGAGAGATGGCTCAGCAGTTAAGAACACTGACTGCTCTTCCAGAGATCCTGAGTTTAATTCCCAGAGACCACATGGTGGCTCACAATCATCTGTAATGGGATCTGATGCCCTCTTCTGGTGTGTCTGAAGACAGCTACAGTGTACTCATATACATTAAATAAATGAACAAATCTTTTTTAAAAACCACATTAAACATATAGTTCTAAATCAGGTATGACTGACTCATTTTAAAATTATTTAAAAATATCATACTTTTATGAATTGAGAAGTTCATACATGCATACAGTATAGCTGATTGTAATCGCCCCTTCCTCCTTCTCTTAACTTCTCTCAGATCGACTCAACCTCCCTCCAACTTCATGTTATCTCAGGTTTTTTTTCCTAATAGCACAAATAGTCCAGTTTGTGCTATCCCATGTACTTAAAGCCTTGAAGTCAGCCACAAGAGTATTGTCAACCTATCAGAGGCCATATACTCTTAAAGAAAACTGATTTCCCATCTCCCAGGAGCCATGAATAATTAATAACTCCCCAGACAAGTGTGTCAAGTGTCCCTTTCCCTTCCATGATAAAAATGTTGATTGGTTTGTTCTTGTGTCTGTCTTGTGCACACAGCCACAGCTGCCATAAGGTCATCTGCGCCCCAGTCTGTCATGTCCAGAAGACTCGGTTTTGAAGCTTATAAAATGGTAAGTTCTCTTTCTTCTCTAAGGAAAATATCTAGGGCCAAGATTGGGCCACATACAGTTGAATTATTAGTCAAAGGGGCCCCGTGGAATTCTCCAAACAACTTAGGCTGTAGCCAAGGTATTGATTGCCCTCCATAAGCCGATGATAAGGCTCTATTGCTGAAAACAATTCTCACATATTTCATTGAGTACAGAGAAGGTGAGTTGATGCCTAACTACAGACTTCGCCTGTACCAAGTATTGTTCATGGTGCTGCAAGTATTCCATGTGCTACTGAGGGAGAAAGGCAGCCACCAAATCTCCAACAAACTTCAATCTAAGACGGTGACCTGTCTGCAAGATACTCCGGTGTGATAGTGGAACAAACGCCACCTTTGTAACCAAACACTCCCTGCTTCGATTTCAAGGCCCACTCCATGGGATGGAGCTCATGCCTGACACTGCTCAGGTGGCCAAGAGTCTGAGACTGGATACGTCATGGCCTAGAGAAAAACCAGATACTATCCTGCTAAAGGGACATAATAATAAAATGACTCCTAACCATATCCTGCTATACTCATAGATCAGTGCCTTGCTCCGCCATCATCAGAGAAGTTTCCTCTTGCAGTAGATGGGAACAAATCCAGAGACCCACAGCTGGACAATGTACAGAGAGTGAGTGAGTGACTTTGGAATACTCAGTCCTCAATGGGATGTCTTCATCAAACTGCTCCCCACAGGGGTCAGCGAGCTTGGACAAGTAGACTGAAAAATTGTAAGAGCCAGAGGGGAGGGATGACTCCAAAGAAACAGCATCTTCCAAACACAACAGGAATGGTGGACATACAAACTCACAAAGACTGTGGTAACCTAGGCCCAGCACAAGGTCAAGTCACACAGGGCCGAGAGGGGAAGGGACACAAAGCTCCCATCCCTAGCCAAGAGGTCATCTCCAATTGAAATCTGCTTGCAAATGAAAAATTAGTTTTCTCCAATGGAGTCTCCCTGGATATACTAACTGCACTTGAGGGCAGGCCCCATGCCCATCGGTAGACGGCCAACACAAGGAGGACTCCCCGGCCAACACAAGGAGGACTCAATGGGATTTTTGTAAACCTTTTGACTTGTATTGTTTGCGCACTTATTTGTTGTTGCTTTTTGCTTGCTTGTTTGTTTGTTTGTCTTACCAGACTTTTGATTGTATACTATGGTTTCTGATTTTGTGTTTTTATGGGCTTCCTTTCGGTGTCTGTCTGTGTGTCCATAAGTGTCTGTGTGTGCATAAGTGCATGATTCTTGTGCTTTTTTCCCTCTTTTAAGTTATTGTTTGTTTTGTTTGTCCACAAACAAAAATAAGGTATAGAGTTGGGTGTGTGGGAAAGTGGGAGGTGGAGAGGATCTGGGACGAGATGGAGAGGGGAAATCACAATCAGAATATAGTAAATAAAATTATTTTTATTATAGAGTAAACTAGTAAGTTTCTATGGCTCTTTTCAAACATTCTTAGTGTTAGTTATCTCTTACCTCTTTTTGTTTGTTTATTTTTTGTTTTTTTGAGACAAAGTTTCTCCGTGTATCCCTGGCTGTCTTGAAGCTCCTTCTCTAGACAAGGCTGATCTTGAACTCAGAGATCTGCCTTCCTCTGTCTCCCAAGTAGTGGGATTAAAGGCATGAGCCACCACCACAAAGTTATTTTCTTACCTCCACTTCACCCTATCTTCCCATCCTTTTCTCCACTTAAACAAACCTCCATCCCTTTTCTTCTTTCCTTTCCAAATCACGTATTTTTTCTATCTTCCCCCCCCCTTAAGAATTTTCTTCCCCCTTCTTACCAATGGCCTTGTAGTTAGTGAGAGTTTCTAGTCCTGTATGAAATACCATGACCAAAAGCAACTTGTAGGGAAAAGAGTTTATTTTATCTTGTAGCTTATAGTCCATCATCCAAGGAGCCTGGAGGCAGGAACTGATGTAACTGAGCATGGAGGGATGCTGCTTACTGGCTTGCTCCTCATGGCTTGCTAAACCTGCTCTCTTATGTGCTTTCTGGACCACCAGCTCAGGGATAGCGCCATCCATGGTGGTCTGGGCTTGCCAACATCAGTCATCAATCAAGAAAATGTCCCACAGACTTACCCACGGGTCAATCTGGTAGAAGTATTTTTCAGTCAAGGTTCTCTCTTTCCAGATGACTCTATCCTGCAACAAGTTGACATAAAAACAAGCCAAAATGGATCCCTTTCTAGTTTCCTAGAGTCTACATGTACTCTGAGTTAAACACACAAATCTAGATAGTTTACTGTGGTGGTTTGAATACGTATGGCCCCCATAGACTCATGTGTTTGAATGCTTGGCCGACAAAGAGTGGCACTATTAGGAGGTACAGCCTTGTTGGAGTGTCGGGGTCCAGTCTCGACACAGGATCAGAGTTCTCAACTGGAAGCAGAGATATCTGGAAGGCGCATAGTAAACAGACACGGACTACCTTTTGGGTACAGACAGGCAGTTTTTCAAGGCTTAAAGTTGCTCTCTCTTCTTTCTCTTTCTCTCTGCTCTCTTTCTCTCTCCCTAGTTCGAAGCTCAAGGCTGCACACACTCTGCATTCTCCTGAGAACTCTGCTTTTCGCCTATGTGCTTTTCTTTTCTCAGACTCCCACACTCCTACACACCTCTGTGTGTTCCCTTTTTGCTCACACACACACTCTTCACACATACCCCACATATACCACAGGTACTCTCCTTCCATTCACACACACACACTCTTGATACACTCCCCTCACATTCTCTCCACTCACTCTCCACATTCTCTTTTTCACTCACACTCTCTCCACTCACTCTCCACATTCTCTCTCACTTCACATTCTCTCTTCACTCACTCCTCACATTCTCCTCATGCGCACCTCACTCTTACCTCACTTGCTTTCCACTGGCTCTTCACTTGTTCTCCATTTGCTCTCACTCACACCTCACTCTCTCTCCATTCACTCTCTCACTTTTTTCTTGGCCCAGTCTTTAACTGATACTCCAAAAGCAGGTAGAAAAAAAAAAGACATTGTATAATCATTGCCAAATCAAATTCAAAAGAACAAACCACATCTCACAAAAAATCAAGAATTACAATTGTTCCTCAAAGTTTCAAGCTTCCCCTATTCCCAGGACTGTAGCCAAAATAATAATTGCAAATTTGTCATTACTTAAACTTTAACTTTTGACTTATTACACTTCAGAGCTCAGAGCTCTGAGGCCAGCTACTTGCATTTTCCTGTGAAGCTCTAATGATAAATGACATGGGCAAAGCTGCCAGGCAGTGGCCAGAAAGAGTCAAGTTAACCCTTAACTCCGTAGTTCTGCTAGCTTTCTGCTTCTGCACATTGCACACAATGACGCTCCTAAGAGTCCCAGTGTTTTGACTTAGTATTACTAGTAGATAGTTTTATGTATTCTATACTTGCTTATCTAGGAACCACTCTCAAATGCTGTGCAAAACTTACTTCATAACTTCAATAGTCTTTTTCCTTTCTTGGGGTCCCAATGTTGGCCCTATTTCATTTTCTAATAATTTCTTCAAACTTACTTTGCAAGTCAAGCATTAATCTGGAACTACCATTGTGCAGTTATTACATTGTTTCCAAGGGGAGAACACACAGCATGCACCTGGGCCATTAGGACAGTGCTGTGTTGTGCCCCCGCATCAACTTTTAATTGTTTAAGAATCATTATATTAAGGAGCATCTAGTTTCACAGAATTCACTAGAGCAGAAGAAGAAAGAAGTAGGAAAGTCAGATATAATAGAATAATTATGCACACCAAGGCCAACTGAAAAGCAGTCATGCAGAAATGAAATATATACAGCTGTTGTCCAGGGCTAAGGTTAGGAGAAATGGGAACAACTTTTTTTTTTTTTTTTTTTTACAAGAAGCTGCTATGGGCTTCTGAGATGTTTCAGAACTGCAGGCAGTTCCTTATTTCAGATGGCTGGCAGGTCCCCTGGAGGGATGTGTCTCCTGCTTCTCAGGGTCCCAGATGCCATCTTTTTTTTTTTTTTTTTTTTTTTTTAACAAGGAGCTGCTGTGGGCTTCTGAGACATCTCCATCCTGATCTGCCTACAGAAGTCAGGCCCCTTTTGCTGCCTACAGATCATGATGTAGAATTCTTGGCTCTTCTAGCATCATGTCTGTCTGCAAGCTGCCATGCTTTCTGCCATGATGATAATGGGTTGAACTTCTGAAACTGTAAGCCAGCCTCAATTAGATGTTTGCCTTTGGGGCTAGAGAGATGGCTCAGTGGTTAAGAGCACTGACTGCTCTTCTAGAGGTCCAGAGTTCAATTCCCAGCAACCACATGATGGCTCACAACCATCTATAATGGGATCTGATGCCCTCTTCTGGTGTGTCTGAAGACAGCAACAGTGTACTTACATAAAACAAATAAATCTTTAAAGAAAATCTATATAAAAAAAAGTTTGCCTTTTTTTAAAAATAAGAATTGACTTGGTCATGTCCCTTCACAGCAATGAAACTCTAACTAAGACAGATGCTAAGATCCAAAGGAGAGAGGACCTATGACATTTGCCTTTCTGTGTCTGGACTACCTTAGAAGCCAGCACTGTGTGGATTCATGCAAGTGCTTACTACACCTGTGCTCACTACACCCGTGCTCACTACACCTGTGCTCACTACACCCGTGCTCACTACATCTGTGCTCACTACACCTGTGCTCACTACACCTGTGGCTCACTACATCTGTGCTTACTACACCTGTGCTCACTATACCTGTGCTTATTCCACCTGTGCTTACTCCACCTGTGCTCACTACACCTGTAATGTCATTAGTCTCTCTGTGCTCCTCTATGAGGTTAGTTGGGCTGTTTAGGTAATGCAGCAGGAATGGGCTGCCGGGAGCAACCAGCATAAGAGCTAGACAGGGAGACTCAGCAAACCACTCTGGATCACTTGGACAATGGTTTGCCACCCTTTTACTTCCCCTGCAGTGATTTTTGAGATTAAGGTATAAGATAGATCTTAGTTCTTGGGATTTTGTATAAACCTTGATTGATGTTCTCTGGCCAAAGGGAAACAGTGTCCAGTCTGAGCTCATCTGGAGATTTTTCTCATCCTTGCATATAATGTCTTTTTTTTAGTATATTCATCCTCATTACCCTCTCTCTTCTGACTCCCATTCCCACTGATCCTCTTTTACTTTCTGTGTAGCCCCCCTCTGCAATCATGCTCTTCTTCATGATCCAATGAGTCTGGTTAGCTTTGCTCATGGGAGCACGCCTGAGTGGTATTCACAGGAGTCTGTGTACTTTTATCTGTGACTGTACCAAGTAAGAGCATGTCTCTCCCATCAACCATTAATTGCCTATAAGTCTGTATGGGAGAGTGAGGCCTCCTGATCCCTCTCGTGTCAGGATGTTGACAGGCCAAATCCTATGCAGAGAATCACAGCTGCTTTGTGTTCAAGAGTGGAGCATCCGCATCATGCCTTGAAGACAGTACTCTGCAACACCTTGCCCCTTAGTCTCAGGATTTTGAGCACAGACAGATGTGTCCTGTTGTTATAACTTGCTAACAAGGAGTCTGGAGAAGGTGCTGAGAATCTCTGTTTTAAGTGTGTGGTGTTGTATTCCACAGATACGAGCTGAGAATCCCTCTAGAACGGCTCTTGTGATTCATAATTTGATGAAGGACATGTGATTGTATGATAGTGCCAGGAACCCAAGGCTTATGGAGAAGTTCAGGAAACACAGTGTTGGTTGAACCTGAGGTCCTGCACCTCTCTCACCCTGTTGTTACCTTGGGATTCCAGAGAGTTTATAAGCACAATGGAAAATGTTCCTCTGTGAAGAACCACCCCCAACACTCACAGGCTCCTAGATCTTCCAATCTAATGACTGGAAAAGGTTGGAAATGTTGGAGCAAAGGCTGACTGCCATATTACTTAGCAAGGCTATGACTTATTTTATGTTATAACATGTTGGAGACTTAGCTTGCAGGTGTCCTAGATCTCCCGGGAAATTCTCTGGTCAGGCAGGGCCTGAACTGAAGGGGCAGCCAAGGCACCAGGACATGTTTTGTCCAGTGTCTACTCTTTGTCTATTTTGGGGATTTTAATGAAGTTGTTTCCTACAGCTGGGAGCATGCCTTACTCCTCAGCACGACTTCCTTAGCTCAGGGTTCTTTGATGCTTCTGTAACCAGAGAAGAAAAACGAGGCCAGCAAATGCCTTCGCGGAGTTGGGACCAAGTTAGTTACTGTTAGTAATCCCCACAGCCCATCTTTGCCACTTTATCCTCGTGGTATTTCTTCTGCTGCCCTGCTCGATCCACATTGGATCCATGAGGAATCTAAGACTTGTGAGAAGTTTCGTAACTTGTGCGCATAGCTAGTGAGTGGTGTCGGGCCTAGAGCCCAGGTTGTTTGCTTTTGGGGTACATGGCTGCTGTGACTCTCATCTACAGTCAGGTTCTTCAGGGAAGAAGACCGGCTAATTTCATAGCAATACTCTCCCTTGCTGGGCATTACCAAGACCCTGCAGCAGCTGTCCTTGGCTTTCAGGGACAAAGCTTGCTTAACTGGGTATTTACCATCTGAAAGGATGGGGCCTGGGCTCTAGTATATATTAGGGAGCCTGCAAATATGTGCTTTCTGTCTTGAAAGCTGAGGTGTACATAAGGGCTTTCCTCGTTAAGCACCATTAGGCTTTGGGGCTAACCACCAATTATCCAGTTAAGTCATTAACACACTAATTAAATTCCTGAAGAGTTCGGTCAGTGTGGATGTTCATTTCCTGTTAACTGTTCTGAAGAAATTTCACAGTTAAAAATCTGTCTTAAAAGCCGTTGGGAATCATCACAGAGTTGCTAGTCATTTGGGGGCTGGTATATTTTTAAGTACAATTAGACATTTTCTTTTTTTTTAAATTTATTTTTTGTTGATTATTATTTTATTATTTATTACATTTAGTGTAAAATAAAATGTTGAATGTGTTAAAAAAAAAAAGAAAAGGACAGCCATCATGAGTCTACCCAACTTGACACACAGCCATAGCTCCTTACGTTGTGATTAATTTCTAACTGAAAACAGTAACCAGATATGACTATGTCTAACATGTAAACATTTTCTTTATGTAAAACGTTTCTCGTCACAGCTCTGCAGACTTCTTTCTTTCTGTACTAATCTTCTTTGACAATTCGTAAAATGCACCTAGGAATGGTTCTAGATGAAATATAAATCCACACTGCACAAGGAGCTCAAGGAAGGCTGGCCTTCCGCACAAACCGCCATTGTTAGGTGGCCTTTCGCACAAGCCGCCATTGGAAGGCTGGCCTTCCACACAAGCCACCATTGGAAGGTGACCTTCCACACAAGCCACCATTGGAAGGTGACCTTCCACACAAGCCACCACTGGTGACCTTCTTAGGGGTGGTCACTGAATGATCTCTCTCTTTTCTTTGACATTGTTTCTGGAAATGGAAATAAGTTCTGTTAGTTGTCTCTCAAGTGTGGTGGTCGGTCTTCATTGTGAATGTGATTCAGAATAACCTAGGAAACAATTCTTGGGGCAGGTCAGGGACAGTGTTTCTAAAAAAAAGCTTAACTGAGCTTTTTAGGAGGCATTGTCCTCTACGTGGGGTACAACGTCCCATAGGCTGGGGTCCCGGACTGAACAAAAAAGGATTTGGTTGTTGTTTTCTACAATATTTGCAGTAATTTTCCTGCTTCCACTTCCTTCTTAACTGAAGATACAATATGACAGCCACCTGTTGCTAAAATTCCTTTCCTCCTGCTAAGGTCCCAACAATCTGAGCCATGATTGTGGCGTAAGTCGCCTCTGAGGAGTCTGCCATGAGAAGGTCATAGGACAGATCCTGCTGGGAAGGAGCAGGAGGGCTAGATGGCCGAAACAAGGGCTGCCCAGAAGGGTCCATGGACAACAAAGATAAATGTAGATTTAGTAAGTAATAAAGCAGAGATGTCGGGGTGGGAGTGTGGTAGCCACAGAGAAGTTTGGAAGCAACCAGCCATTGTGCTACTTAAGACATATTAAAAATAAGCCAGTGTGTGTGTGTGTGTGTGCGCACGCACGCAGGTGCATGTGTATCTTTCATTCGTAAATCTAGGGCTCTTGGGTAGGTGGTGAGAAGCTCGTGCATACCAGGAACATAAAACAAATGTAACAATTTACAACAACAGCTTTCAGCTTATATTCTGCATCAGAAAAGCATGGCTGTCTGTATTGGGATAAGTTGTTGGGGCTCTTGAGATGTAGCTTGGTAGTCCTGCATTCCATCCGTTACCACAAGGGGGTCATTAGACAGTGGTGGGTGTGTCTGATGACTAAGAGCGAAGGTCTGAGAACCCAGGAGTTTGGATTAAAAAATCTCACTATTCTATTTCCTAACTTCCTGACCTCTGGCAAATTTCTAAAGGATCCCTGAGCCTCGTTGACTTACCTGTAAGTTAGTTCCCTCATTGTTAATGATCTGGGAACTACCTACTTTTAGGGAGATGTTTCACTGGTCTGACAGACGGCGGCAGATAAAAGCACTTATTGCTATGGCCAGGTTTGACGTCCAGCTCCCATATGGTGGCTACCACTCCTAACTCTAGTTCCAGGGAGGAACTAGCTCTTCTGACCTCTGCAGGCATAGGCATGCATGTGGTATACACACATTTGTGTGGGCAAAGCATTCATACACATAAAAATAAATAGAGTGTTTAGCTAGCGTGCCCAAAACCCTGGGTTTGATTTCCAGCTCCAATACAAACTGAACAAGATGGGAGATGCCCGTCATCCTATGGAGGCACAGGAAGGAGGTCCACAAATTGAAGGCCATGCTCAGCAGCATAGTGATGTCAAGGCCTGGGGTATGGGAGAACCTGCCTTAGAAGGAAAGAAGTAGAACAGAGGGTGTTTGAGACTCTTTACAAATGCCACAAAATAATCAAACTCATCAGGAGTGGTGGCACCTAGAGGGCCAACCAACAATATCTAATGTCACAGTCCTCTTTTACTTTAATAATTAGTTTAACGATTGCAGACAGATGTGGAGCCTACCATGGGGACTGGTTCTTGCCTTGCACAGTACAGGTTCTGAAGGTGGAACTCAGGTCATCTACGCTGCAGCAGGTGCCTTACCGATGGAGCGATCACACACTACCTTACACAGGTTTGTATATGTACAATGGGAGCCTGGGAGATGGCTCAGTGGGTGAGAGCACTTGCCACCAAGGTTGATGGCTTGAGTCCCATTCCTGGGATCCATCCGGAGGAAGAAAGCCAACTCCTGAAAGTTGTCCTCTGGTGTCCACACGTACACGATGGCACTTGTGCCCTCCCCCCGCCTCCCCCGCCTCCCCCCACCACTAAATAAATAGATAGGTAAATATAATGAATGAAATTTTGAATAAAAACAATTATTCTATCCTGGGTTGCATGTCTGCTTCGCCACCGGGGTGCTCCGAGCGCAGCTGGGAAACCGCTCAGGGGAGGCAGAACACAGTCTGTAATGGGGGGTCCTCAGTCCTTGTTTTCTTAGAGCGGGAAACAGTGAACTCTGGGGTGATGGCTGTGGTTCCCAGTCTCCTGTGCACCCAGGCCCCACTGGCATACTGCTGGGAGTCGGAACGGGATCCCTAGTGGTCCACACTTCCTCTCTGGGCATCCACATGCCTGGCAGGAAGGAGAAGGCAGAGAACCTAGTTTGGTTCTGAGTGCCAAAATATGAAGGAGCTGTGAGAGAGAAGGCCTTCTCTGGAAGATTTAGGTGCGGCTCTTTATAACAAAGCTCCCTGGTCCTCCCTCCCCGCCCCCAAGGTGATCCTGGATGAAGAGCCGGTGGTCCTTGCTTGTTCAATTTGATGGTGGATGTGAATGCATCCCCTTGGTGAACCAGGGATTAAATACCTTTTGCTAGAAGGGCTGCCCGGGCAGGGAAGAACCTCATTAGTATGGAGAACTCCAGGTTTTACACTTCCTGACTGATTGCTCTGATCCTCTCAGAGGAGTGTTGTGGTTGGAATTCCAGAGCAGGTAGAGGCAGGCAGGGAGCGGGCCCCATGCCTACCATTCTCAATTCTGAGATTTACAGGGTTTGGACTCACTCAACCTTACCGGTTCTGCCTGGTGGCACGGTCTACTTGCCCCACAATTCTATGTACATGAAGACTATAAATGAGGGGCGGGAGAGATGGCTTATCAGTTACGAACCCTTGCTGCTGTCACAGAGGACAGCTCATAGCGGCCTGTAACTCCGAGGGGGATATTGTAACCATGGGCCTTTTTCCACCTGTGACCCAGTTCCCGAATAATGACTTGGAGGCTTATTATTTTATGAATTAAGGCCCAGGCCTTAAGCTAGACTAGCTCGTAACTCAGTTATCCCATTTATACTATTTCGTGTCTGCCACTGGTTACCTAAGTCTCACACCTACTTCCTCCAAGTCTGAACGACGAAATCTTCCCACCTGACTCTTTTCCAGAGTTCTTCTCTCTCTGCTGGATGTCCCTTCTTCTAACCCTGCCTCAGCTTATTGGCCATCAGATTTTTCTTGACAGGTAATGCTCCTACACAGTACACAAGAGATTATCCCTACAGGATATGATGCCCTAGTCTGGCCTCTGAGGGCACGTACACACATGAGATGCACACGCATATACTCAGGCATATAAGCATATACACAGAATAAAGTAAATCAATTTAAAAAAAAACCATGTAAGTGGAAGAGAAGTATGAAATAGACAAGTTAAACCCTGTTAGTGAGGAGATCATTGAGTCCCACATGCCTGGAGTCTCCGCTGTGTTTGGAGAAATCCTCAGGTAGGGAAGCAGAGCATCTTCCAACTATGGAAGCTGAAAAGGCCCGATTCAAACTTTCTCAGATGTCTTTGCAGACACGTACGAACTCATGACCTGGGCTCCATTAATACTTTTATAAATCCATTTGATTCCTGACAAACTAGACACTTTCATTTTGGTCAATTTCCACCAGTATTTCAGAGAATCTCTAGAGACACTCAGAAGCTGGGATGGCAGTGTTAGGAACCAGGGATTGTGAGGAATCCACTCTGAAGATGGTCTCAGCAGAGCTCAAAGCTCCAGCAGGACAGGCTCCTCTGTTAGTGGCCCATGTTAGTGGCCTGGTCGATGATCTTAAGGACAAAATAGAGAATATAATTATCAGTGTCTCCTCTTGCTCAGCCTTGCTTCACAACAAAACAACCAACCAACCAACCAACAAACAAACAAACAACCACCTTAGGCAATCCTCTCAGGATGGTGAGCTAGAAAAAACGTTGATGAATTCAGTTCACAACTGTGTTAAATGATTTTGCATAGGGGAAGAGAGTGGAGGAGGGAGGCAGGGAGGAGACTGGGGTGGGGGTGGGGGGAGGTGGGGATAAGAGAGTGGAAGGGAAAACACCAAGGGGAGAGGGAGGGAGAGAGGTTGTTTTATATTAAAAGAACAATTTTCTTTTACTATGCTTAAGGCTTCTCTGTGATCTATAAGTTTTAGACTTGAAATAGTGGTTAGAGTTTAGGGTGTCTCTTCTTTTGTAAAATCACAAAGTAACAGCTGTCAATTGTTTCACCAAGAGGTGGGCTATCTTTTTATTGTCCTCCAGATTACAAACCCCAAAGAGACCATCACTGTGATTTCTAACTTCTTTTGGGGGGCGTGTGACAAGAAGGAATAACTTTTAGAGACTTCACCTGTCAAATCTTGAAAACTGTAAATATAATAAGGGCTTTGTTCGGGCATCTTATTTCAATGCTCGTGCTTTTCTGTGCTACCCTGCCTGTCTGACATGTTTGTGTTGTTATCTCACTTTTGGTTTTGTGATGTTGGGGTCAGGCTGGGGCCTGGCCAGCTCCTGTTTCTTTTCTAGATATTACCATCTTCTTTGTAGCCAGATAATGGGTTTGGTTTTTGTCTTGTTTCATTTTATAGTTTTGTCCTCTCTACACTTTCCAATATGGCTCTTAACGTCAGGATTTTGCTTAAATAAATATCTAATACTACATAAAAACTTTTCACAGTTTCGATGCCTTTTCTTTGTTTTCAATTTTACTACCAAGTAGCTGGGTACATCTGTGAAAGATTTTTTTTTTTTCTTAATTAAGTCATTTGAAGTGGGAAGACCTACTTTTAATGTGAGAAGATTTTTAAGTCTGGGCTGCACCTTCTCCTGGCAGCCTTTATAAAGGACACAGAAGACAGAAACTTCATCTTTGACGGCTTGCTCTCACTGGATAGTCTCTTCCATCAATGGCATTAGAGCTTACTTCTTTGGGATCCTCATGTCTACTGACCATGAGCTGAGATGTCCAGCCATGTGTACAAACAACTACTGATTCTTGGACCTTCTGTGGGTAGACAACCATTGTTGGACCAGATGGACTATTGGACTATATCTTGTAAGCCATTCTAACACACACACACACACACACATATGCATATACATATGTACATGTGTATATATATGTACGCATGTGTATGTATATGTGTGTATTCCATAAATTCTGAACCTCTAGAGAACCCTGACTAATACAGATTTTAGTACCAGAAGTAGTTCTAGAGCAACAGAACTACAAAGCACCTGCAGTAGACTTTCCATTTGTTAACACCTACAGTTACTGAAGCCTCTCTCAGAAGCTCAGAGACTACTGCAAGCCCGTGGTGTGAACTATTTTACAAACTTAAGGAAACAAATGCCCTTGATTGTCCTGATTCACCGATTGTGAGAGATTTAGCGATTTAAATGATTTAATGATCTTACATTGTACATTGTACAGCTTTGACTACTTGTGAGATGGTAGGGAAAATGGTGGCACCCGCTGATTGCTCCTAGCATATCTGGATAGATTGACAGGGGAAAAGAATGGGCTCTGTGATAAAGCTAACTAACTTCTAGCATTTCGGAACAGAGTGAAGGACAGCAATGAACTCGGTGTTAGAATTCACCAGCCCTAGATGCACATAAACAGACTAAAGCTTTCTAAGTGTGCCCTGGAAGAGAGCTTTCCCAGTAGCTACAGAGCTCAAGTTGCAGAAATTTAGACTGAAGCCCTCATTGTAAGGGTGTCTGAACTCCACGAAAAATCCAAGCCTCTGCCTCAGAAGCTGTCAGAGGTTAAAATAATAACATTAATTTTAAAGAATAGAATCCTATAACCTGAGATAGGGATGTGTGTGTGTGGGGGGGGTGGTGCTGTGGAAGCTGGGAACTTTGAACCTTCTGATTCTCGGAGGTTTATCTCATCTGAGGAAGTAGTCTCTCTAACCCCAGTAAAAGATAGACCCCTGCCCCAATCCCCTGATATATTATTGCCTTTTATGCCCTTGACTGAGGAAATTAATTCCCACTAATAATCATTGCCTCCTAAACAAGCAGCAACTTCTGTGGAAAGAAATGCTAGGCAATATAGTATTGATGTCTCTCAGGGCCCACCAGGCCTCTGGACTCCGTGGTCAGACTCAAGGAAAAACAGGTTCCTGAAAGGGAGGTAGAGAGTGTGGTCCATGAGGAGGTGGGCCACACTACTAAAGAGCTTAAAGAGTTTTCTAATTCACTCAAGCAGAAGTCTGGGGAATATGTGTGGGAATGGATTTTAAGGGTATGGGATAGTGGTGGGAGGAACCTAAAACTGAATCAGGTTGCGTGTATTCAAATGAGCCCATTGGGTGAAGAAGATTCCAGGTTTAATATGGAAGCTTGCATACCTAAAAACAAAGCAAAGGTTTGTAAGAATGGCTGCCTGAAGCATTTGTCAGAAGATGACCTACTGAAAAGGAATTGAATATGCCTGATATCCTTTGGCTTAGTGTTGATGAAGGGATTTTAAGACTCTGGGAAATGACAATGCTAAAGTGGGTACACTGTGTGAAACCTAATCCTCCATAATGGGAAGGCCCAGAAGACAAGCCTTTCCCTAACCCTGTAAGATACAAAATGGTGAGAGGGACATCTGAAGAGCTTTATCAATGCCCCTTCCCTTGAGCCAGACCTTAGGGTTGGAGATGCTGCTGCCCAACTGGATAATTAAATGCAATGGGTTTAACTGGGCCCCGAGGTAGCAGGGACCAGGTATCAGCCAAAGGCAAAAGTATTCGTAGTTATTATAATGGACAGCATCGACAAAGCAATGTCCACAACTGCCTAGCCTTTACATAACGGTCAGCACAGACAAAGTGGTTTTTATGGTTGCATGACTTCTGTGGACAGTTGGTACTGGTTAATAAATGATGATATTTGCAGAGATAGAATAGATAAGAAGCCTGCTGCATTTTTGTTTGATCTATATAAGCGGAGAAGTTCTTAAACATGGGATTGCGGCAAAAGGAAAATTTGGCCCATCAACCAATTTCCAGACTTGAACCAGATCGCAGACCCAGCAACTCTTGGATGAGGGGACAACCAGATATCCCTGAGGAAGGATCTTGATAAAATACCTAAAGGCTTTACTGCTAGCCTTTCCTTCGTCCTTCCCCAGAGGACCTTACAGCCTTTCACCAAGGTAACTGTACACTTGCGAAAAGGAAACACTCAGCTTTCTGGAGTCTGTTACACATTGATTTTGAATTGACACTGATTCCAGGAGATCCTAGGGAACATTGCGGCCTTCAGTTAAAGTAGTGGCTTATGAGAGTCAGCTGATTAATGGGTTTTAGGCTGATGTCCGACTCATAGTAGACATCCAGTGGTCCCTGAACTCATCTTGTGGTTATTGCCTCAGTCCCAGATTTTATAATTGGTATAGATATGCTTAGAAGTTGGCAGCATTCTCACACTGGTTTCCTGACTGGTGGAGTGAGAGCTATTATGGTTGGAGAGGCTAAATAAAAACCTTTAGAGTTGGCTCTGCCAGGAAAAAGAATAAATCGAAAACAATATCCCATTCCTGGAGTAACTGTAGAGCTTGGTAGATTGGTACCACCATCAAGGACTGGAAAGATGCAGGGGGTGGTGGTTCCCACATCTCCCTTTAGCTCTCTTATCTGCCCAGTGCTGACGACAGACCGTGGAGAATGACAGTCGTCTATCAAAAACTCAATCCAGTATTAGCTCAAACTGCAGCTGCTGTACCAGTACCAGATGTGGTGTCCTTTCTTACTTGAGCAGATTAACACATCTCCTGGTACATGGTCTATCGCTATTGATCTAGCAAAATGGCTTTTGTTCCGTACCTGTCCGTAGCTACCAGTAGAAGCAATTTGCTATCAGCTGGCAAGGCCAGTGGTATACATGTACAATCTTACCTCAAAACATATTGTCTCCAGCTATGTGTCATGACTAAGTTAGAAGGATCTTGATCGTCTATCTTCTACAAATATCACACTGGTGCGCTATATTGATGTCATTATGCTGGTTGGACCAAATGAGCAGGAGACAGCTGTCACTTAGGATTTCCTGGTAACACAGATGTGCATCAGAGGATGGGAAGTAAATCCAACCAAAATTCAAAGGTTGTCTGCCTCAGTAAAATTCTTACAAGTCCATTGGTGTGGGGCATGCAGAGATATTCCTTCTAAGGTAAAGGATAAGTTTTTGTACCTGGCCCCTCCCACCACCAAGAAAGAAGTACAACATTTAGTGGGTCTACTCCAGCCGTATACCAAATGACTCAGAAAGCTGCTAGCTTTGTGTGGGGCCTGGAACAGGAGAGGGTTTGTAGGTCTAGGATGCTATGCAGGCTACTCCACTACTTGGACTAGGTGATCTGGCAGATTCGATGGTATTTGAGGTGGCAATGACAGATAAGCTGTGTGGAGTCTTTAGCAGGTACCTATAGGTCAATCACAAAAGAGACCTTTGGATTTTGGAGCAAGGCTGTACTACCATCATCTGCAGACAACTATTTTCTCTTTGAGAGACAACTTTTGGTCAGCTATTGGGTCTTAGTGGAAACTGAATGTTTGACAATGGGCCACCAAGTTCCCATGTGACCTGAACTGTCCACCATGTGCTGGGTGTTATCAGACTCACCAAGTCATAAAGTAGGGCGTGCACAGCAGCAGTCTGTTATCAAATGGAAGTGGTATGTATATATGGGATGGGGCTGAAGCAGGCCCTGAAGGCGCAAGCAAATCAAATGAAGCTGCCCAAATACCTGTGTTTTCTATTCCTGTTACAATGCTGTCTACTGCCAAGCATGCACCTATACCTGCCTGGGGGTTACCAATGGTTCTGCAGGCACCACCCAGAAGCAGACAGCTGGGCATTACAACCCCTTTCTGATACAACCCTGGGACAGGGAGGGAAATCTTCACAGTGGGTGGAACTTTGGGCAGTACACATGGTCATACATTTTGTCTGGAGGAGAAATGGCCATGTGTATAGTAATTCACTGATTCATGGGCTGGTTCTCTCTCTCTTAAAAGCTGTTAATTGCCTGACGCATGAAAGAGTAAAAGCTTTGAATGTTGTTCTTATTTACTCCCCTCCCTGCTGGCCACCGTTGCTTAGGTTTTGGCATTCTATCTATGAAGTGAAAAATTCAGAGTTGCAAAGACCTGCCCTAGCGTCTCCTTCTGAGAGTTTTCACCCTTCTGCTTAAGACATTGATGCATTTTAAGTTAGGTTGTTGCTGATGTGTGGTAGGCATCCATCCTCAGTAGACCATGAATGTGAAGGTTTATCTGTGCGCACTCAGTTCCAGTCCTGGTAACAGTCCTTAGTCCTAGGAACGCTCTACTGTTGGAGACTGGTTCTAATTCTTTGATTCAATTGGGAATCTGTGTGTCCAAACACTAAAGGTCTTTGTTGCCAATGGTTTTAGATGGATCAATAAAGATGCCTGCAGCCAATGGCTGGGCAAAGGGAGACAGGGTGAATTTTGAGGGTTAGGATACATTGGGGAGGAGATGGAGGATCTACATGATGTGGTGGGAGAGTGAAGAGATTTAGAGCTGCAGGAGATAGAGCCAAGGAGCCATGTAGGAATTCAGGTAAGTGGCCACTAGCCACTTTTCAGATTGGGCCCGGGTTAGCTTGGGAAGGGTTAAGGAGTGCCCAGCCTTTGAGGTAGCTAAGGCATTTTAAAATTAACTGGTATATGTGTGTGTGTGTGTGTGTGTGTGTGTGTGTGATTTGCAAATCCAAAAAGCTCTGGGTGGGGGCTGGAAGCACGGGACCGTGGAGAGCATAAAGCTGAGTAGCTAAAAACTCGGGAGTACAGTCTATGGCTGCTGTAAAACCTGATGACGGCTGAATTCCTTTCCCTTACCAATAGTTTGGCCTTTTAGTCTCTCTCTCTCTCTCTCTCTCTCTCTCTCTCTCTCTCTCTCTCTCTCTCTCTCTCTCTCTCTGAATCATTAGTTTTTACTAAACATGTCTTAGTGTTACCAGTTACGGGTGCATTTTCTTAGTCAAGTTAACTCGGTATGTGAGTTATAAGGGTCTTTGTTTCATTAATCTTTCATGAGCTAAAGGTCTCAGTGTTTGCTTTCAGTTTCTATTTTATGGAATCCTGTTATAGAAAAAGCTAGTTTCTCTCTGCCTTCCACTTGTAGCTTTTCACTTTCTCACTAGCCCTTTTTATATTTTTAGGGCAGTTTTTAAATGTCCAAAAATTGTTTGACATTCTTTTTACAACAGGTAAAGTTTTTACATTTTTCCAAAAATGTCCTTCACCATGGTGGCATGCTGGACTCATGGACTCACTTTTTAAAAATAGTTACTTAAAATTTTATATTATGTGCATGTGCATGCGTGTGTGCGTGTGTGTGTATGTGTGTGTGTGTGTGCATGTGTGTGTGTGTGTGTGCAAGTCTCAGCAGAGGCCAGAAGCCTCCTAGAGCTGGAATTACAAGTGATTGTGAGATGCCCAATGTGAGTTGACATATAGTGGCATATTGTAGACATTATAGACATGGGGTTCTTTGCACCCTGTGTCTATAGTGGCATATTATAGACATTATAGACATGGGGTTCTTTGCACCCTGTGTCTATAGTGGCATATTTTAGACATTATAGACATGGGGTTCTTTGCGCCCTGTGTCTAAAGTGGCATATTGTAGACATTATAGACATGGGGTTCTTTGCACTCCTCAAATCCATACATATTGAAGTTCTACCTCCAAAGTTATGACTATATTAGACATATAGCATTTTAAGGTAATCAATTGAGGTCTTGAGGCAATAAAGGTCAGATGCTGATCTAATAGGGTTTATAGAAAGAGAGCAGAGGCAGAGGTTTCTGTATGGATAGAAGAACACAGGAGGAAGGCCTCCAGCTGCACAGTGAAGGGAGAGATTTAGGTACCAACAGGACACCTTGATTAGCTTTGTATCTTCGTCATCTATGAAAATTTTCCTTCTTTCTTTCTTTTTTTTTATTTCCTTAATGTAGGGTTATGGGGGTCCTGCATTTGCTCTGCCACAGGCCTTGACCACTTGTGGAGGCAGGACAAGAGAAGTGACTGCAGTTTACCTATGCTTTCACTGGGTGGGTGTCAGGCTGTGGGGAAGCCATGGGACACTGCTCCAGGGGTGGGGAAGCACAGTCTGAGGTCCTGGGGCCAGCCGGAGCTGGCTTGGGGGTCCCCAGGCCTGTACGGAGGTCGGGGATGTCTGCTTTTTAGGCTTTCAGACACCCAGGTGCCTCTGGATGCCACGGAAGAGCCAAGAACGGAGTGGGGCCCACAGGCTGGATCTAGCCCAGGATGAGGGGGAAAAGAAAGGGAGCTCTGGTTGATCCCACAGGGAGAGTCCTTGGCTTAGGGGGTTGGGCTTGGTGGTCACTATGGCTGGGAGCACAGAGAGGCCTTCTACAGGAGATTAGACTGTGGCTCTATAGGCAAAGGCTATAGAGCCTCCATGGCTCCTCACAGCGGATCCCAATGAAAAGAGGCAGTCCATGGTTTTAAGGCATTTATTGTCATGGCAGAAAGTGGATGAGTAAAACTGTACCCTCCTTCTCTGGGCAGACCTAAAACTAAATACCTTTTGCAGGGAGGAGTGTCTGGGAAGGAGAGTTTACTGGCTAGGCCTCCAGTCTTTGGTTACCTCATTAAAACGGAGATCTGTCTTGAGCCTACATGACCTGTGGTCATGTCCTCTACATGTGGAGGACAAAAGACACAAATGCTGGCATGGATGCATGAGTGCATGGATGCGTGGGTGCATGGGTACGTGGGTGGGTGCATGGATACGTGGGTGCGTGGAAAGGGGAAATACCATCCCCTGTCGGTAGAGTGCAAATGAGTGCAGCCACTGTGGAAGTCATTGTGGAGAGTCCTCACGAAGCTAGAAATGGAACTACCGTGTGAGCCCACAATACCACTTCTTAGCTTAGAGCCAAGAAAGTCCATATCCTACTGTACACATACATCCTCCTCCCTGTTCACCGCTACATTATTCACCATAGTCAGAAGCAGCCAGCATGTCCGTTAGCCCATGCATGGACAATGAAAACACAATGTCATGTATTGTAGTGACCATTTTCGGAGTATGGCTCAGTGGCACTGGATGTACCCATCCCACTGTGCCACAGATGGCCACAACTTTCTTGTCGGCCCACTTTGCAGCCTGAGCCTCCTCATCCACTTCCGTTTCTTCACCACGATCGCTACTTGGTTCCTGGCAAGCGGATCTTCCAGTTTGCACGAATTTAACTACTTCAGAAACTTGATGTAAGTTGTCTCCTAAGCACCTGCTTTACTGTACCTGGCTCACATCTTGGCAGAGTATTCTCAAGGCTCTCACCCTGTGCTTATATGCAACAAGATTTCCTTTCTTAACAGACTATGTTTTGCAGGGGGTTGGGGAGAAATGCATCTCTCTTTGATAAGCAACAATGAAAACTGGATCAAAAATGAGCCCTGAGAAGCACTCTTCAAAAAAATTTTTTTTAAATATGTTCAGTCCAAATGTAATGACAGCAAAGACAACTACTCTTCACCTATCCAAAGGGCATAAAATAAAAATAATTTATACAAGAGAAATAGATAAAAAAATTTAATTCTTCAGGTTCCATGGAATATAACCTTAACTTACTAATAACATCTTTTTTTTTTCTTTTTTCTTTTTTTTTTTTGGTATTTTCGAGAAAGGGTTTCTTTGTGTAGCCTTGGCTGTCCTGGAACTCACTCTGTAGACCAGGCTGGCCTTGAACTCAGAAATCCGCCTGCCTCTGCTTCACAAGTGCTGGGATTAAAGGCGTGCGCCACCACCGCCCGGCTGGCTACTAATAACATCTTAAACATTAAAAGATAGTGCGGAGTCAGCATTGTCAAGCCGAAAGGGAGAACACAGCCTAAGTCAGTCTTTTGCAGACACATTTTTTGAAGAATGAATAAGACGTTTTCTCCGTGTGAGCGCTGTACCTTCCTGCTCGGATGACTGTGTGCATAGGTGCTTGCTTAGCTCTTCATGTGCCTCCTTCCTCTATTCCCAGCTCTTGACTAGTTTAGTCTTTTTTTCCGTTGATTTCATCTCCAGCTCGCTGGCCTTCCCTGGCTCTCTGCTCTCAGGTGTGATTGCACCCAGCAAACAGCCTGGCAAGGCTCATTAACTGGGTGGGGCTGATCAAATGCCTGTGCCTTGTACATACATCACCTGACGAGGCTCCTTAATGGGTGGGATTCCACTTGATCGAGTGCCTACACTCTGGTACACTACCTGATAATTTCTCCTGAACACTTGAGGAGTTGGAGTCAGTGTGTTCAGGAAGGGAAAACAAAACAAAACAAAACAAAAAACTGAAACCATTTTCTGAGCCAGCTCTCTAGAAAACGGCCCTGCATAGAACTTCCAAGGGTGAAATCCGGTATAGACAAATGTGGAGGTAAGTCTTGGGTTGGGCCTGGAAAACCACCAAAGGAAGATTGTGGACAGGGAGATGGTGGCATTGAGGGTGCAGGCTGTGGATGGATTATAGGAGTCAGTCTCTGTAAAAGTTCTTCCTGTTCTTTCTTACCCAACCCATGAGACTCTGGTGAGCTCTGGGGTTGTAGGGCCGCGGTCCCAGGCAATTGTCTGTTTCCATTGCTGTTTCTGGGCATATCAGGGCTAAGGGATGCTCTAACCTAGAAGTAAAAAGGAAGCTGAGCCAGGCGTGGTGATGCACACCTTTAATGCGGGCTCTCAGGAGACAGGCAGGTGGAGCTTTCTGAGTTTGAGGCCAGCCAAGGCTACACAGTGAGATTCTGTCAGGAAAAAGAAAAGAAAAAGAAAAAAGGGAAAATGAAAAGAAAGAGTGAGTGAGGGAGACCAGGTTGGTGACCTTCCTTTCTCTGGATAGGCTCTGCAAGAGCACTTAAGAGCAGCACTGTTTCTCAACCTTTGGGTTAAGACCCTTTGGGGAATCAAATGACCTTTTCCCAGGAGTCACTTTAGATCATTGGAAAACACTGATATTTCCATCCATAACAGCAGCAAAATTCAGTTATGAAGCAGCAATGAAAATAATTTTATGGCTGTGGGTCACCATAACATGAGCAACTGTATTAAAGGGTCGCAGCGTTACGAAGGCTGAGAAAGCATTGGTTTAGAGAGTTCCTTGTGTAAATCCTTTCTTGGTCCATTCTACAACCCAATATCACTGAGAATATATTTTACAAGGGGAGAAACACAGTGTGCTTTCAAAGGACACCTATCAGGCAGTGGTTGGGTGGGGTGCGTACCTTTAAGCCCAGCACCTAGAGGCAGAAGCATGAAGAAACATCTACAGCCACACAGATATTCTTCCATGTTTTTTTCTACTGTGATACAAACACCTAAACACATTTTTGAAGAAATAGAAGCAAATGCATGCTTA
Source organism: Mastomys coucha (assembly GCF_008632895.1). Classification (NCBI taxonomy): domain Eukaryota; kingdom Metazoa; phylum Chordata; class Mammalia; order Rodentia; family Muridae; genus Mastomys; species Mastomys coucha. Next base: position 23,210,084 of record NW_022196899.1, read on the forward strand.
CTTCATATATTTTGGAATGGCATTTTTTTTCTTTTCTTTTCAGGTCCATGCCTTAACTTCAAAACCACCCAAGATGGTTCTCTCTCCTTTCTCTGGCTTCATTGATCTGTGTAGTTAACTCTTAGCCACTGGTGCTCACTGTGCAGAACCTGTGTCCCCTCTCCCTGGTAGCCTGGTCCCGTGTGACCACTGAGGTGAAGGTTTCAATGTCTCTGAAGAGAAGAACTGTGCCTTGTTCACCATTGAACCTCTTTTGACCAGAACAGTAATTGTCTGATGGTCTCCTTCTTTATGTTTAAGAAGTGAATCGGTTTACTACTGGCACGTTTTTAAAGAGGCAGTGGCATGGGACAAGAACAGAGAAAGCATAGAAATGACAAAGGAGACACAGAGAGGAGGCCAGGTCATCTCTGGGGACAGCTCTGTAAATGGCCAGCTCTACTTAGAGGTATGGGGAAATCCTTCTGCCTGATTAGCTTTTACAAGGAAACTGTAATCAGATCGGATTTTTAAAATGTATTGACACACTCGACTCCCTGGCCAAAGTGATCTGAGTGTTATGCAGCAAAGTGGGTCAGACTGGCACGTTGAAATCTGCCTTGGGTTTGTATCTGATACCCGTCTACTGGTTCCCGGATGCTGGGTCATATACAATTCCTATTTTTATATTAATTATTAACAACAATGAAAACAGAAAGGTTGAGAGTAGGGAAATGTCTTACAGGCTTGATAGTCTGTTCCTTCTCAGAAATCCTTCAAAACAGAAAGCACCAGGAAGCTGTCCTGCTGACCATGAATGAAATGACAGAGGCAAACTCATCATTTGGAGAAGCTAAACCACACATTGTGTGAGGACAGACATGCTAAGAATAGTGGGAGCTAGGGCTGGGTGAGAGATGTAACTAGGAAACTAGTCAGAGAGGCCTCTCACACAGTTGTGACACTCCACGGAGATGTCCTGTTTGCAGGGGTCTCCATCCCCCATTTGAAATGAGCTCCTGTGATGCCCAGTCCCTCTCTCATTGCTTTTCAGTCATTTAAAATATAAAATCTTAGAACGGGGATTCTAGTAGTGAGCATACGTGTTGCTGTACCCCTCTCTAAAGTCGTGCTATATGCAGTTTCCAAAACATTGTCAGAGCTCATTGAATATGGGGCAGCTCCCAGGGATTTGTACGGCCTCATCACCAGCCCAGCTAGGCCTACATATAAGCAACCATGTCTGAGGGACATGCAGTTGTCATTGATCATGGCACCACTTACTCCCATGTGTGTGTCTTCCTGCCTAGCAGGAGAGGATTAGTTGCCAATGACCAGGGTAATTGAATCATACCAAGTGCAGTTGCTTTTACTGACACAGACTGGTTAACTGAGGCTGCTGTGAAAAATAAGATTTCGATGAACCCCATCAACCCAGTTCTTGATGCCAAATGTCTAGTTGGATGCAGGTTTGATGATGCCTTTGTTTAGTCTGATATGAAGCACTGGATCTTCATGGTGGTGAGTGATGTAGGCAGGGCCATGGTCCAAGTAGAATACAAAGGGGAAACAAAATGTTTCTACACAGAGGAGGCATCCTCTATGGTTCGACAAAGACCACAAAGATAAAGGAAACTGCAGAAACCTATCTAGGGAGGCCTGACACCAATGCTATGGTCATGGTGCCAGCTTACTTCCATGACTCTCAGTGAGAGATGACAAAATATGCTGGAACTGTTGCTGGCCTCAATGTACTTAGACTTATCGGCGATCCAGCTGCTGCTGCCATTGCTCATGGTTTAGATAGAAGGGTTGGGGCTGAAAGGAATGTGCTGATGTTTTATTTGGAGGTGGTACTTTTGATATATCAGTCCTCACTCTTAAGATGGAACTTTTGTAGTCAAATCTACAGAGATACATGGTTGGGTGGAGAAAATGTGGACAACCAAAAGGTCAACCATTTTTATTGCCAAGTTTAAACAGGAGCACAAGAAGCACATTAGTGAGATCAGAGAGAGACCCATCTCTACACACAGGTCATGCATGGGCGAAGTATACCCTCTCCTCTAACACCTAGGCCAGGACTGACACAGATTCTCTCTGTGAGGAAACTGACTTCTATACCTCCATTACTCATGTTGGATTTGAAGAGTAGAATGCTGGCCTGCTCCATGGCACGGAGGAGCCTGTAGAAAAGGCTTTAAAGATGCCAAACTAGACGAGTCACATATCCGTGATTTACGTGGTGACTATTCTGCATGACTGCTTCAGTGGAACAAAATGGAGTACAAGTATTAACTTGGCGAAGCTGATGCTTACAGTGCAACTGTCCAGGACACCATTGTGTTTAGATAAGAGTCTGACTTGTCTCCAATGTTCAGGATCCGGAATGTCCAGTATTCACTGCTTTTGGATGTTACACCCCTTTCCCTTGGTACTGACACTACTCCCTATCAAGCACATTCCCACCATTCTTACCAAGCAGATAGAGACCTTCACCACAGACTCTGACAACCATCCAGGTGTGCTTGTGACAGTGAAAGAGCCATGACCAAGGATAACAACCTGCTTGGAAAATTTGAGTCACAGGAACACCTCAGAATAAAGTGTTCCTCGGAATAAAGTCATTGTTGACATTGATGCCAATGGCATCCTCCATGTTTCTGCTGTGATTAAAGGTACACAAAAGGAGGACAAGGTCACCATCACCAATGACAGGGGCTGCCCGGGCTGTGGGAATATTGAGTGCATAATCCAGAAAGCTGAGGGGACAAAGCTGAACACAGGAAGCAGAGAGATAAGGTATCCTCCTGGAATTCACTGGAGTCTAACACCTTCAACATGAAAGCAGCAACTGAGGATGAGAAACCTCAAGGCAAGATCAAGGATGATATCAAGAAGAAGATTCTAGACAAATGTGATGAAATAATCAGTGGATAAGAATCCACCTGTAGATAAGGAAGGAGCTGGACACCAGCAGAAAGAATTGCTGAAAGTCTGCAACCCCAGCATCCCCAACCTGCACCAGAGTGCTGGTGGCATGCCAGGCTGAACACCCGAGGGCTTCCCTGCTGTGGAGCTGCTTCTTCTAGTCCTGCTTCTTCAGGAATCACCCTTGAAGAGGTTGGTTAAGTCACATCCAAGTGGAGGCATAGCATGGCTCCATGGGCAAATGTCTGAAGAACTGACAAGTTCTGTGGCAGCTTTGAAATTAGGCAATAGATTACAATAGTTATCAATAAAGTTAGCAGTAGATTACTGGACATTCTCAATACCTGACCATGGAGAGGAAAGAGTGCCACACTTCATAAATATGGGATCATAAGTGAAAAGAGCAATGTCTAAAACAAGACTATAAACCCTATCACTCTAAAGTCTCAAGACTATAAACTCTATCACTTTGGCACTCTAAAACCCTATCAGCTTAAATATTTTGATTATGTTTTATTATGGTTATTTGTTGATTTGTGTGTGCGAGTGTGAGTATGAGTGCATGTGTGTATCTGCACTCGAACTCACGTGATAAATTGTGGCTGTCACAGGACAACTTTCAGGTTCTCATTTTCTACTGTGTGGATCCTGAAGATCAAACTCAACAATTGTCTTAACCTGGTGAGCTTTGATTGGCCTCATTTGTTTGTTTGTGGGTTTTGTTTATTTATTTTTTTTATGTTTAATACATGTATTTGTGTGAGGGAGGGAGTGGCTTTGTGTATGCCATACATATTTGTGGAGGTCAGAGGACAACTCGGGAGTCAGCTCTCTCCCTCCACCATGCAGGCCCTGTGACTGAACTTGGCTTGTCAAGCTTGACAGTAAGCACCTTTACCTACTACGCCATCTCACCAGCCCATTGGTCATTTTTTAAAAAAGATTTGCTCTTACAAAGTCCAGACTGGCCTTCCACTTGTAATGTAGCTGGAGATGGACCTTGAACTCCTGCTCTTCCTCTCTCTGCCTCCCCAGTGGAGATTATAGGTATGTTATAGGTATGTTACAGGTATGTTACAGGTGTATGTTACAGGCATGCACTGCCACACTCAGCTTTTGTTTTCTTTGGGTGGGGAAGGGAAGAAAGATAATAAATATGCTTAAATTGTTTTACACGTGCATACAGACATATAAGAATAGAATGGCATAGAGTTCTTGTGGCCACCTAGCCTTAGCAATTGTCAGCTCAAGATAGTGTCTTATTGCTGTTTATGAATGACCTGCATTTCCATAGGGCTGTTGGCATCAAATACCAAACCCAATTGTTTTACCAGCATAGAAGTTAAATATACTTTAAACGTTTTTCTCGAAAGAGAGACAGTTAATGTGCTGCTGTTTTGAAAAGGACACTGCCCGTCAGAGGCTTGTCCGTGTTAGTTCTCAAGCACGTGCTGGGCTCCTGGAAAGCCTGGAAGGGGTTCCAGCAACTGTGATAGGAGGTCATTGCTTCGACACTGGCCATCCAAGACACACCCAGCGGAGGTCCAGTGCTGCTGCTTCTTTACAGAGCTCCTGGCCCCACCTGACTCTCACACCTTGTTCTGGGTTCAAATGCTGGCTCTGCTTCGTGTTGCTACATGTTAGTCCTCTAAGTCCCCACGGCTCTGAAATAACTTAATTGTGGTTTCTGGTATTAGATTTGGGTAAGATGGTTTGTATTTCCTGGCACAGTAGATACAGAGGTCCCTCTTTGTTCCCCAGCCCACTCAAAATTGAAATTGTCTGATGGATTACATGCAATCATAAGGCATACTAAAAACAACTCCTTGTTAATCTAAAATCTGAGTTGGCTGGGTATGTGTTTTTTTTTTCTAGTCTCTCTGCTCTACCAGCTCTCCCCAAAATACCTTGGCTCCAATGAGCCATGATTAAAACTTAACAGTCCATAGGGGAAAATGTGAAATGATGTGTGGTGCTGCCCCCTACTGGTAGTCTATGGCAACACCATCTACCTTACTAGAAGCCCGTCATCTGATGGTGGTCTGTTTGGGTTTTTTGTTGTTTTGTGTCGTTTTGTTTAACAGAACCTCTGAGTGTAGACACATAGCTAAGTGGAGCTTGGTTACCTTGACTCCGTTAGTGTAAACTATGATTACATTAGTTCTCACCAGCACCAAATGTATTCCTCCTTAACTATGTGGCTTTACAACTTTTGTGTTTTAAGACACGGTCCTGCTATGCAGTCCTGGCTGCCACAGAACTCACTAGAGACCAAAGTTGTCTCAAACTCTTGGTAATTCTCCAGTCTCATCCTTCCAAGGGATGGGATTACATACATATGTCACTTTACCTGGCTGCTCTTAAGCATTTTTGTTAGAGTGAATAAAAATATCTGTACATTTATGACTTAAAACTTGCATTGGATTTCAGTATGTTATACCTATTTCTTTAAAATTGTACATTTTCACTTAACAAAGGCCACCATCATGTTCTTTTGTTATGATAGAAGTATGGGTTGGTTTGGGGAGTCACCTACATTGCATTGGCCAGAGGGACAAATGTTCTTCAAACAGCACACCTTTGGAATGCTAGACTAAGCTGCTCAGTGCACAATTCAGTACTGAAGCTGAGGAGCCCAGGGCTGGCCAGGAGAAGAAACCCACTGAGTGCCTCAGGCTGTAGGGTGCAGTGTCTGAACACCTGGCAGCAGGGACAGGGGCCAGTCTTGCTCTTTGAGATAAAATCTGTTCCTGAGAATTATAAACTCACTAGCCTAATCCATGAGACAGAGTCTTGGGGAGAACGTAGGACTCTGTAGGACTCCATGTTGCCTTGCTCAAAATTGTGAAACAAAAAGTGTAACTTCCAAAAATTATTGCTTACATCTTTTACAAGCAGAAGTAACAATGTCTGTTGCCAGTTCCAGCAATTATTGCTTACCTCTTTTACAAGCAAAAGTAGCAATGTTTGTTGCCCATCCCCTCCCCCACATCACTCTTGTATTCTGCTTCTCAGAGATCTTAAAATGAACCCCTGATGGGACTGCATGCGTCTGCCCATAGAGAGATACCCAAAGTGCATTCCAGGGTCCCATTTCCCACCTTGGGAGTTTCTTAAGGGAACTCAAGACTGTTACCTGTCTCTTTCCCCACATTATCATGGGTATTTATAATTTTAACTGTTGTTAAGAGCAAATTCTCTGTTTTTATATAGCTAATGCCTCTTGACTTAGAAATGGACCTGAAATCCAATATGGAAGAAAGTGGCTGGTTCCTGAAGAAGCTGTGTAGAAGGGCTGCTGACCTAGACTTGAACAGTAATGGATCAATACCAGTGGATGGAAGAAAACTAGTCTGTATGTCATTAACTTTGTATAAAGAATGTAAGACCTTTATATGAAAAGGAACAGTCAAAATCTACACGGTGACCTACACTAAGGTCTCCCTTGAGTTCCTAGACACACTTAGGAAGTGGCAGTGCCACTATTTATTTTAAAAGCAAACAAACATTGTTTATTAAGGTCCTGGTGTCTTAGCCTCTTAGTCAAGAGAGAATGTGTCTAGCTTTCTCTGAGCCCTGGTTCACACCCTAGCTCTGTACATACCTGTATTGCCACACTTGGGAGAACAACAGGATCACAAGTTCAAAGTCATGCTTGGCTAGGTAGGAAGTTTCAAGCCAGCCTGCATAGGACCCATGAGCTCACTACTGTGAAACCAAAACAAAATGCCACCTTCCAGTCTAATACGAATCTAACTTGGTGTGTTGGTTTTGAAAGTACTGACAGTTGCTGGATTGTTTCTGCTTTACAGCAGAAGGCACTGTTTCTATGAACAAATAAAAGCTTTCTGTGGCTGCTTCCCTTAAAAAAAAAAAAAAAGTTAATTGGTTTTCCTGAAGCTTCCCAGATGTGACTTGAGCTTACAGCATCAATTCACCTGTTTTCTTCCTGAGCAATTTAACCTAGTGAGCCGCTGCGTCTTGCTCTTTGAGATAAAATCTGTTCCCGAGAATTATAAACTCACTAGTCTAATCCATGAGACAGAGTCCTGCAGAGAACTTAAAGTCATGTTGCCTTGCTCAAAATTGTGAAACAAAAAGTATAACTTCCAAAAATTATTGCTTACATCTTTTACCAGCAAAAGTAACAATGTTTGTTGCCAGCTCCAGCAATTATCCCTTACCTCTTTTATAAGCAAAAGTAGCAATGTTTGTTGCCCATCCCCTCCCCCACATCACTCTTGTATTCTGCTTCTCAAAGACCTTAAAATGAGCCCCTGATGGGACTGCATGTGTCTGCTAATAGAGAGATACCAAAAGTGCATTCTAATTTGGCGTCCCCTTCTTAGTCTTAATCTATACAGACAGTAATGGAAAAATTGCCTGTGTGGAGCCAAAAACTCCAAGATCAATGAGACTTGGTCTCACGAGGTCTCTCGCCTCACTCGTAGTACATCACGGGGTGGATGCTAGCAGTATCCTACCACAGCGGTAGGGAGGCACTCCTTTGAGCTAGCTCCTCACAGAAGGGCAGTGCGCTAGCCCCGTCTCTGGTGCCGTGATAACATACCATGACCAAGCAGCTTACAGGACCAAGAGACTGTTTTAGGCTTATGGCTCCAAAGGCTTGGCGTGGTAACTGTGGAGAAGAAGTGGCAGGCAGCAGGGAGACACAGAGGCTGCAGCTGCTGTCAAGAACTCAGGTCTCCAACCAACAGGAAGCAGAGAGAGAACGCTGGAAACAGCGCTTAGCTTTTGACACCTCAAAGCCTGCCCCAGGGACACACTTTCTTCATCAAGGCCACACTTCCTAAGTCTCCTCTGCCAGGGCTACTAACAGATGACCAAGGATTCAAATGCGGAAGACTTATGACGTCTCATTCAAACCACCACGGCCACTCCTTAGGCTCAGAAAGACTCCACCTTCATGAATTAATTACCCGATAAAGATCTTTTCGCTCTTTTGTAAGAATTTTATTTTATGATTTTTATATGCATGGTTGTTTTGCATGCCTGTATGGATGTGCATCATGTGACTAGGGCCATCAATGCCAGAAAGGGATAGAATTCGTGTCACACATGGTTATGAGCTATCATATGGGTGCTGGGAATTGAACGTCTATCCTCTGGAAGAGCAACTAGGACTCTTAACTACTGAACCATCTCTCCCACCCAAGATTCTATCTCTTAATACCATTACATTGGAGAATAGCTTTCAAGGCTTGCATGGAGGAGGAGGGAAAAAAAAACAGATATTTAGAACATAGCACTTTTTAAATTCATTAAAATTAATTTTAATTAAAATCTATGCCATGATGAGACAGGGCTATTTAAAAATGTTTTTGAGTTACATTAATTGTTTAATTAGCTTATTGTGTATGTACATGTGTATGTGCGTGCCATATCACATGTGTATTGGTCAGAAGCCATTTGAGAAAGTCAGTTCTCTCTGTACATGATACAGGAACCCCGGATCTACCTCAGGGCTTCAGGCTGAGTGGGCAAGTGTCCTTACCCATGGGGCCATCTCTCCAGCCCTAATGGAGAATGGGGCCCTTAACAGGGAAGTATAAACCCAAGCTTAAGGGATCAGAGCCGCTTGAGGATCTGGGAACAAAGCCAAGCATTTTGGCTATTGGATCCTTAGGTCCTGTGTTCCAGACAGTCCTCAGGGGACTCTGGTGGAAGCTGGTTTTACCACTGACCTGTGGTTTGAGTGCGGTAGTCGCATTTTCTTTATGAAGTTGCCACCCAGGACGGAGTCTTGACTTCCTTTATGAATTCAAACAAACATGGGAATGAAATGCAGACAGCAGCTAACTCGGTGTTCGGTGTCAGCAAAGAGCAAGGTGTTTCTTTTCCTGTGCTGTTGTTGTTGTTGTTGTGGGATGTAGTCAGTAGTTTATCCTTCACAAAGTCTGGTCATGGCGAATAGGATACAGTGGCTGAAGGGACTTGCTAGAAGCACTGCTAGAAGGAGGAGGATTTTGTTGGAGCTGTGCTTTAAGGAGTGGGTGACTCCAGACTATCTGGCCTGAAACCACAGGAACCCTCTCTGCCGCTTATCAGACTGAAGTCCTTTTAAAACTCAGGTCGGGGATCCTGCAGCGTACAAGCCGGCCTTGCCTCCTCCGTGTGGCCATCTCCACTCTTCCCGTTCCTGAAGATAAAGAAGCTTTTTGAGAATTTTCCCCACAGAGGGTAGCTTTACTTTTTAACAAGCTCCAATAGAGACTCAGAAAGGGTTATTCACACAACTTCCACACGGCTAAGTATAAGAGAGCGCTAGGCGTGGTGGAGGCACGCATCCTGGCGCTCTGGGGGACAGAGGCAGGGGGACTTCTGTGAAACACAGTAAATTACAGGCCAGTCAGGGCTACGCCGTGAGATCCTATCTCAAAATGAATAATATTCGATAAATGTAAGGTAGTGATGGCTGGGAAGGGATGAGAAAGAAAGCATACAGACATTCCCGGTCTCTGTTGACCTGGCCATGGAGCATGCTCCGGGTTTCAGTCTGAGATTCCACTAGAGCCAAGAGGGGGAGATGCTCGTCGGAGAGAACAGTATGCACGGAACAGTAACAGCTGTAGCAGTGGCAGCAGGAACAGAGCAGCCCATTCTGCCACAGGGTTCAACAATGGCATAGAAAGGTCTATAGAATCGTATGAAGATATCTCTGTGTTTACAGAGTGCGTTTTTGTTTTTACAGAAACAGAAAATATCCCAAGAAACAGGAAATGCAAATGGGGTTTATTTCCTCACTGGCAAGCAAGAGATCCCTGCTTTGCTAAGTGCCTACCCACTGTGATTTCATGTGATCCCAAACTACACCCTGTACCTATAGGCACTGAGCTCTATTACAAATCACAAACCACACACACACAGGTCTGCATCGTCTTCTGCCCACTTTAGCTTCATTTCTGCCTCTCCCTTCAGACTTGGAAGAACTGGACGTTTCCTGGAACAATTTTGCCAGCGGGACCCTCCACTCGCTCACTCAGCAAACGCATCCTATCGGCACGTTAAAAGCTGCAGACTTACCACTGAGGACGTTCAAACACTGGGCCTGGTGACCCCTCCCCTCAAACATGGCTGTTCTTTGTATACCAGCCTGAAAAATAAGTATAGATCTGGGATGGAGAGGTGGCACAGCTCCTAAGAAGCTTCTCTTGTAAACCCAAGGACCCGAATTTGAACTTCAGAACGCATGTAAGCTGAATGTGGCAGCATAGACGGAGAATCTCAGGGCCAGGGAGGCAGAGGCAGAAGGATTCCCTGGGGCCTGCTAGCCAGCCAGCCCACTCAGCAAGCTCTGGGCCAGGGAAGACCCTTTTATAAAACAAATGAACCGAAGAGGACAGAGGCACCTGAAGTACCAAACCAGAGGTTATTCTATAGCTTCCTGTGTATGGGCACAATTGTGCAAACAAACATTCATGTGTATACACACACATATTAAAAGTTTAGAAATGAAACCAGAGAACGTATCTTCCCTTGAAGCATCTTTCTAAGCTGATAACCCTCCAGGGCAAACCCTCAGTGTTGTCTCTTCCAGTGTGGATGGCCAAGTGCATTCTGGGAAATGGTGTTCTCTCGCGGCTTTGAAGGACTGCTTAAATGCTCTGTGCCTTGGACTCCAACTTATCCTGAGCTCTGTGGATAAGGATGAGGGCAGAGACAGAGCTGACCAGGCACCTGCCTGTACGGCTCTTCGGTGTGGCTGTGGTAAAGCCAGTTCACGTTGGGTCTTATGACCTCATCCATAAATCAGAAGAACTAGAGTAGATAGTAGTTAATCTGTTTTTAAACTCCAAAATAATACTTCCTTCATTTTTCTAACCCACCTTTGAAAATTCATGAAAATTGGGGGCTTTTTTAAAACTACAATTTGTCTTAACCGCAACTAAAGCCTCAATTTAATTAAGTTAAATTGCACACTGGAAAAAAGAAAAAGAAAAACTTTGTGAAAGCTCATACTATTTCCCCAAATGGGTACCAAACCATTGTTAGGGGCAGGAACTGGGTCCCTTTCTTTTCATTGCTTCTCATCAGCTAACACAATATCTGCCCCAGCTTCCAAATGCCTCAAATACTGGCTGTTCTGATTGTGAATGGCGCCTCTGCCTTTCTGAGCCAGCACCCACTGAGTCACGGGAACATTTTGTACTAGGAGGTGCTCTTGAAATGATACCTGAACTTGAAGAACTGAGTTTGTCCTGGAACAGCCAGGTAGGAGGAGAGTTGCCTCAGGTTCTTCGCACATACCAATGAGGGAGCAAGATTCGAACACTTGAACTTGTGGACTGTGCCCTCAAGTCACAGAATGGAGTGTTTGTGGGTAAGTGGAACTGGAAGAATTTGTCCCAGAAAAACACAGGAAAGATGCCTGTGGTGAGTTTTCTGTAAGCATGTGTTTTTCCTCCCAGCCCCAAGCTCCCAGAAGTAATGACTCAAGTATATTTGTAAATACCTAGGCTATCTAGCTAGGCAGGTTCCCCAACTGGTTTATAATTTGATAACCCCATATTCTATTCATGTCTGTTTACCTGGTCCTCAGTTACATATGACCATCTTCTATGTCTGGGGCCCTATTCCTCCATGCTTGGCTCTATCCCAGAATCCTTTCTGCCTACCAGATGTCCTACCTTCTATTCTACCCTTCCCTACAGGCCTTAGTTTTATTTGTTTTTGTTTTTATTGACAAGTGATACAACTTTACAGTACAGCAAGAGACTCTCTGTACAGATGCCTGCGATTGGCAGCTGGGAACAACGCCCCCCCCCATGCTCTCTGTCCCCAAGGCACAGACAGCTGCAGTAGACTTCCTGCTTGCCCCTGACTTCTGTGTGGATGTTCTTCCTGTTTGGATTTATTCCCTTCCAGGTCACTTGCTACCTAAACTGCATAGCCTGGAAGTATTTGACTTTTCCAACAATAGAAATATTGGCAGCAGTCTAGCACAAGGATTAAAAAGTACAACAGGCCTGAAGGTATTGAAGTTGCATTCCTGTGGGTTATCTCAAAAGTGTATCGGAATATTGGGTGAGTTAACAATAGTTAAGTTTAAGATCATGTAAAGTACAAAATGTATCATATATCAGGGTTGGTGAGATGGCTCACTGGGTGTCTCCCAGTGGGTATTACTCACACACACCCACACACAATACAAATAAGTGAAATGTTTTCAGTTGTATCATATAGCATAAATATATAGCACATACATTATTTAAAGCCTATTAGAACATATACATTTGAATATTCTTTGTTCTATTTATCTGCTTCAGAGCTGGGAATTGAACCCAGGGTTTTAGTGCATGCTATGCTTATTCATTTTTTAAAAAAATCTTTCCCAGTAACCGTACACTTTCATTATTACAAAAAAGAAAGAAAAATGCAAAAGAAAAGCAAAGAAGTCTCTTAAGTCAGGCTAGGCAGTTGTAGAACTGAAATCCTAAAAGCTGAGGAAGGGGGGTCACAAAGTCAAAGGCTAGGCAGTTGTAGAACTGAAATCCTAAAAGCTGAGGAAGGGGGGGTCACAAAGTCAAAGGCTAGGCAGTTGTAGAACTGAAATCCTAAAAGCTGAGGAAGAGGGGTCACAAAGTCAAAGCCAGCACAGGCAACTTAATGAAAACAAACAAACAAACAAACAAACAAATAAAATAGCAATTTAAGAAAGAAGTGACAAGAGAGAAAGAGGACGGGGTATCTCAGTGGGGGTCTGTCTCTTGCTTAGCCTGTGTAAGGCTCTAGGATCAATTCCACACAACCAACAAGCTTCTAAATAGACTAGCTCTACAAAGGCTGGGAAACCTAGCGTGTGGGCTGGATACTGGGTAGGTTTACTATCGTCGTTGAAGATATCAGCAATATTTTGTGCTCTGTGCTAGAAAGGTTCTGATCCTGGTGAAGCCAATAATGACGGCTCCGGCGACATCTAGGGTGAACACTTTGTGTCCGTGTAGAGTAGCTTATTATAGGGAATGACGTTGTTTTCCCTATGACTTTCAGAGCCTTCAGCATTCTTCTTACTGGCAGCCTGAGTAAATCTAAGGTCCTTGCTCAATACTAGCTGGCGGCATAGTCTAGTGTCCTCATAGACAAGAGTTAGCGGAGCCAATTGGTACCTTAGAGAGCTTGTGAGGTCATCGTTGGGTCTGTTAAGGCCTAGTAGGTAGGGACTCTGCATTTATTCCCCCAACCCCCACCCTTGGCTTTGTTGACAGCATGCTCACTTGCCTCGTCTCCTGCCCTGCCCCGCCTCTTCCTGCACTGTCTCCTGCCCTGCCCCGCCTCTTCCTGCACTCTTTCCCACCGACTCACAGTATGAATTTCAGGACCTGGGTTGGGACCTGCTTTGCAGGCGGTGCCTTTGCGTCCTTCCATGTGCTGATACTGAGCCTCTCCTGCAACAAGGAACTGGGTGGAGGCTTTGAGGATATGCCTGCTCAGCTGGCTTTACTGAAGCACCTGGAAGTCCTAGACCTTCACCAGTGCTCACTGACAGCAGGAGAGGTGACATCATTGAGTGAGTGACCCCGTGGAACAGAATCCATGGATATGCCTGGGGACTTAGGGATTGGCGGCGGATGTTCAGGTTCACTGATCAAGTCATCGCAGTTTTGTGTGTGCACTGAGCGTAAATGTTAAGGAATCCAGGATTTAGTACTTGGAGAAAAATTTAAACTTCTGCTTTTTAGAAACAAGTATCTTAGTGTTGCAGCCTCGATTACATACAGATATGTAGAGAGAAGACCAAAAGGAGGCTTTTAAATGACAAAGCAAAGTCAAGATACCCAGAAACAAGGGCAGTTACTAAAAGGGAGACAATGATGGTCCAAAGTGGACATTATGACTTTTAGTCACAGCAGTGATTTTCCTACTGTCAACATGGGTCTGTGGTTATTCCCTGTAATATATAAATGCAATTTCCCATAGCAAGAAGACCAGAAATTACTCTTCCTCCCCATTTGTGGCCACACTGAACCTTCAGCATATTCAGCATGACTTACCATTCAAACCTCTGCTATCTTAGTTTGGGGACCTGACATGCTGTGCCTCCGCTGTCTCAAGAAACCAAATACCTTCCTGTCACTCTGTTTCTGTCTTTGCTCCCCACCCCTTAGCTCATGGAATGCCACTCAGGCCTCACTGTCCTCAGACATGCCAGGCATGCCAGTTCAAACTGAGACATTGAGGGCTATTCTCATTCAAACCACTCCAGACAGGATAGTGACTGAGAGGTTGCTTTCAGTTGGGCTGCCCTGGAGGGCCCCCAGAGATAAGCCAGCCCCGTGGGGCTCCTGGGATAATGTTTCCAGTGGTGGTAAGTGCTAGGGAGAGGCCTATAGGCAAGCAAGTAACAGAAAGATAGTAGACTAGGTCTATCTTTGAGTGGCAGTGCTTGCTTACTGGGCAAGGTTAGCTGATATGGCCTGTGAGAAATGAATCTTCGACTTGGCACAGGTTGGAAAGCTCACAGCAAGACTGAGGCTGTGACACGTGTATTCCAAGCAATCAGACTTCCGACACCTTTATGAGAAGCAGAATATAAAGGCGATCACCAGGATTCATGCAGTAGTAGTTGCCAGGATCCAGTGACGCTTGCAGGCTATGCAAGATTAACGTCTAAGATCAGTTTTCCTATCAATTTTCTGTATGCTTTGTTGACTTTTAGAACATAGAAGAATCACGAGGCAGACTGAATGATCAAATTTGTCACAAACTGAAAGGCACGCAATATCCCAGGAGCTATAAACTCTAACCTGAAAATCCTATGATGCATGCCTCTCACGGTGACTAGACCAGGCCGACTCCATCACCAATGACTTGTCCACTTGCCTTATTGATACTTATATTCTGAGAAAAGAACGATAATATCAGATGTTAATATGTGCCAGCCATGAAGGAAACTACAAGGAACAAGCCATTTTATGTCTCCAGTGATCTTGTGATTAAGAAAACTAAGTTCAGAGTAGCTAGCTACTGCAAAAACCATGCAGGTTTTGTTATGGCTTTTATGGTCTTGTGGTTTAAAACTTAGGGCCTACTCAAAACTAGCAAACACTCTACAGCCAAGCTTTGTACTGAGCCTTTTGGTTTCTTTAAAAGCATAGAAGTGTTATAGGAATGTATTTCTGTTTTAATCCCAGGTATTAGGTATGGGGCTGCTTTAGATTGTCCACAACTATAGACTATGATTTGCCTCATGCCCTGTTAGGGGCATGGTTTTGCCAGCTACAGATAGTTTTTGCAAGTATATAATGCTTGGAATTCTGGGGACTCTTAAAAGTATATAAAAATGCTAGAGTCCTGAGAGAGTCTGTGACTGCTGCTTCTCCTGCTGCTGTTGCTGGTTGGAGATATTCTGGTGACAGATCAAAATTGTCCCAAGTAGGGATGGAAGGGACAGAAGGGAAGTGGTATTCGAGAGGGCAAGGGTTTGGTGGGTGATGGGTCCTGAGTCCACCAGGCTTCTAGCAGCAGCTCCGGGACTGGAAGTGGGGTGGGGTGAGGTGGGGTGATTCTTACCAACTGCTCTGAGTACAGCGGGTCCTCTAAGATGGATCAGGATATGGAGTCTTCCTGGGAGCAGACCAGTTAGGGGTCTGCCCCACCAGCAAGGACCGGGCAAAATGGAAAAAAGAAAGCATCTTCAATAAATGGTGCTGGTTTACCTGGCTGTCTGTATGTAGAAGAATGAAAACAGACCCATATTTGTCACCTGTACAAAACTCAAGTCCAAGTGGATCAAGGACCTCAACATAAAACCAGTTACACTGAATCGAGTAGAAGAGAAAGTGTGAAAGAGTCTTGAACTCATTGGCACGGGGGAAATTTACTAAACAGAATTCCAATGGCTCATGCTCTAAGATCAAGAATTGATAAATGGGACCTCATGAAACTGGAAAGCATCTGTAAGGTGCTAAAAGGGCATAGTCAATAAGACAAATCGGCATCCTACAAATTGGGAAAAAAGTCTTCACTAACCCCACATCTGATAGAGGGACAATATCTAAAATATATAAAGAACTCAAGAAGCTAAACACCAAAACACCAAACAACTCCATCAAAAAATGGGGTATAGAACTAAACCCAGAATTCACAACTGAGGAATCTCAAATGGCTGAGAAGCACCTAAAGAAATGTTCAAAGTCCTTAGTGATCAGAGAAATGCAAATCAAAATGACCCTGAGATTCCACCTTACACCAGTCAGAATGGCTAAGATCAAATCCTCAGGTAACAACACATGTTGGAGAGGATATGGAGAAAGAGGAACACTCCTCCATTGCTGGTGGGATTGTAAACTAGTACAACAACTCTGGAAATCAATCTGGAGGTTCCTCAGAAAATTGGAGATAGATCTATCTGAAGACCCACTTATACCACTCTTGGGAATATACTCAAAAGAGGCCCCACCATATCACAGGGGCACATGTTCCACTATGTTCATAGAAGCCTTATTTGTGATAGCCAGAAGCTGGAAACAACCTAGATGTCCCACGACAGAAGAGTGGATACAGAAAATGTGGTTCATCTACACAATGGAATACTACTCAGCTATTAAGAATGAGGACATCCTGAGTTTTTCAGGAAAATGGATGGAAGTAGAAAATATCATCCTGAGTGAGGTAACTCAGACCCAAAAAAAGATGTGTATGCCATGCATTCACTAATAAGTGGATATTAGCCAAA
>NW_022196899.1:23226725-23260194 GCF_008632895.1 Mastomys coucha
GAGTACAGAACTCAAAAAGGTCAACAAGCTGAAGTGCCCAAGTGAGGACGCCTCAGTCCCACTTGGGAAAGAGAAGAAAGTTATCACAAGTGGGGAGGGAAAGTGGATGGGGGGGGGAAGTGGAGGGAGAGGGGAACCTGATCTGCTATTGGGTGAGGGATAAGGACTGAAGCCCTGAGGGACAGTAGAAAGAATGGAAATAGGCAACCTCAGGAAATAGGAGATTGGGGGGACCCTCCAGAATGCACCAGAGACCTGGAAGGTAAGAGACTCCCAGGACTCAAAGGGATGGACCTTAGATGAAATGTCTGACAGTAGGGAGAAGGAACATATAGAGCCCACCTCCAGCAGGAAGACAGGACATCAAGTGAGGGATGGGGTGCCATCCCACAGTCACATTTCCGACTTCTAATTGTTCCTGTCTGAAAGAATTACAGGGATGGAAATGGAGAGGAGCCTGAGGGAAAAAAGGTCCAGCGACAGGCCCAAAGTGAGATCCAGCTCAACGGGAGACCCCAAGTCCTGACACTGTTACTGAGGCTATGGAGTGCTCACAAAAAGAGACCTATTATGACTGCCCTCTGAAAGACCCAACAAGCAGCTGAAAGAGTCAGATGCAGATATTTGCACCCAACCAATGGGCAGAAAGAAGCAGCTGACCCCTGTTGTTGAATTAGGGAAAGCTTAAAGAAGCTGAGGAGAAGGGTGATCCTGTAGGAGGACCAGCAGTCTCAATCTGGACTCCTGAGATCTCTCAAACACTGGACCACCAAACAGACAACATAATACCAGCTGATAGAAGGCCCCCAACACACATACAGTAGAGGACTGCCAGGTCTGTGTTCATTCAGAGATGATGCACCTAACCCTCAAGAGACTGGAGGCCCCAGGGAGTTTAGAGGTCAGGTGGAATGGGGGTGGGTTGGGGGCAGCCATGTAGAGACAGGGGGGTGGGGATGAGGTGTGGGATGTGGAGCAGTCAGAGGATAGATGAATGGGGGGCAGGGAATAGAATATGGAATGTACAAAATAAATTATAAAATAAAAAACATCAATAAAAACTTTAAATAATAATAATAAAAATGTCCCAAGAAACTCGACACTTTAGGAGTGTCATCAGGAAGTAGTCTAACAGTCTTGAGGCCCGCTTTTCTCTCTAGCCTTCTTTCTCTCCTACCTAGTGTTGGTGTTGAAGGGATAATGATAAGGTAGGGTGGTAGAAATAAGAAATCTAAAGTAGCCAGAGTCAGGCTCTGTACCTAATCCTCTTGTTTGCTTTTTATTTTGAACCAAGGTCTCACTTTGCTAACCAGATAGGCCTTGAATGACCAACCCTCCTTCCTCAGTGTCCCAACTGACTGGGATTTCAGGCTTGGAATGCCAGGCCCAGCTGATGACACAGTTCCTTGCTTTTGCCTTCTAGTCTACAGAGAGGCTTGGGCATAGAGAGGCCTGGGGGAAACCTGGAGAAAGGCTGATTTGGTAGGAGTATGGTCTTCTCGCGAGTTCCAGGGAGGGTAATGTCATACAGCGAGTTTGGTAGATGCCAGGCCAGGACGCTCCCACGACTGTGAAACGATGCCTCGTACATATCACGGGTGATATTTCAACAACTCGGATTACCCCTTTACTCTCCAACCTGGAAGAACTGGCTTTGTCATCCACCGGAGATGCAGGAGGCTCCTCGGAGAACCTACACAGCAGGCTCCGGTTTCTACCAGCACTGAAGTCCTTGCAGATTAACAGTTGTGTTTTGCCATGTGAGACTTTCTAAGCCCTTGGTAAGGGAGCTTCCCAGCTCCCAGCAGACACTGCACAGGGATGAGAGAGAAACCCCACCCCCAGTCATTCCAAGATTTAGGTGCAGAAAAGTTATAAGGACTAACTGAGATTTTGTTTGTTTGTTTTTTCCAGGAAATATATCCTCTTAAAAGTGTCCTTAAAGTTATATGAATGACAGTGGCATTTATTTTACTTTTATTATTTATTTGAGACAGGATCTCATATATAGCCCAGGCTGGCCTTGAACTTGCTATTTAACTGACAGTGACTTTGAACTTGTCCTCCTGCCTCTGCTGTACCCTAACCTAGCTGCACCCTCAGATTTGAGTAGCATTTTCCTTTTAATGAAGCCAACTCTAGAACTCTATGTCTGGTGACTTGTAATTTTGCTGAGAGGGAACGTGAACTGAGGTTGCTGTAAGTCTGGTGGGAAAATGAGTTATTCATGTCAGCACTTAGCTGACCACCCAGCAATGGTTCCCCATAGGACTTAATGCTCTCTTAGGAATCCTAAGGGTCACGCATCTATCCTAGCCTATATCACGTCTACCAGATCTAGAGTTTCTTCCCATCATGGCTGGCAAGTGGAGGGAGGTGTGCTGAGCAGTGACAGGACATTGTAGACTTTCCCCAGATGAACCACACAGGTAAACCAGCACTTTATGCGTTCAGTACTCTGGTCCATATTACCATTCCAGCTTCACTGAGATTGATATGAGAAGATGGGTCATCCCAGCGCCCCCAGGAAAAAGAACTACACTGCTTTACTCGGGACCACAGAAGGGACATTCGATTTGACCATGGTGGGAGTCAGTGCGCTGCTTGGTGAGCCATGAAAAACTCCCCAGAGGAGAAAAAGGATGCGAACAAATCCCACTATCAGCTGTGCTCAGCCTGCAGCAGGAGCTTTTGTGTCATAAGACTTTTGTAACTCTATGTATATAACAGTGGTTCTCAACCTAAGGTCATGACCCTTTGGGGGTCACATATCATACATCCTGCACATCAGAGTATGAGTCACAACAGTAGCAGAATTATATTTATGTAGTAGCAACAAAATAAGTTTATGATTGAGGGGGGGGGTCACCATAACATGAGGAACCAGTGTTAAAGGGCCGTATTAGAAAATTTGAGAACCACTGTCATATAATAATCAGATAGGGAACTGGAAAGATAGCTCAGTTTAGAAAGTGTTTGCCATATAAGCCTGAGAACCTAAATCTGATCTAAGTAGCACATATAAAAAGTCAGGAGTGATGGTGTGCTTTTAATCACAGTGCTGTGGAGGCCGAGACAGGCAGAGCCCTGTGGCTCCCCCAGCTAGCTCCTCTGTCAGTAGCAGAGTTCCAGGCCTAATGAGAGACCATGCCTCAAAAACCAGCTGGATAGTGCTCTAGAGGAACAATACCAGAAGTTGCTCTCTGCTTTACACACATGCACACACACACACACACACATACACACACACACACATACACACACACACACATACACACACACATACACACACACATACACATACACACACACATACACACACACACATACATACACACCCCACATCTACACATACATACATATACATATACAAACATACCTGTATAAGTACACACATATACTTGTTCACATACTTGTACACATCTACACCTTACATGCACACACATACACATATACACACACAAAGTAATAAAAGGTGAGTGTATTTCTAGTTTCTATCTTATAGGACAAAGATGACATTTTAGAGGAGAATCTTCATTTGTTTTAGATGAATAATTAATCTACTACCATTTAAGAAGCCTTCCAGAAATGTTTATTGTGATAATGCTTCTGATTCATTTATTGTGAGATTTTCTGCCTTGTTTCCCTATATGTAGGCTTAGATTTTTTCAAAACCTACTTTAATAAGGGATTTTAAATTCTTTTTTCCTTAAGGTTTATTTATTTAATGTATATAAGTACACTGTAGCTGTCTTTAGACACCCCAGAAGAGGGCATCAGATCTCATTATGGAAGGTTGTGAGCCACCATGTGGTTGCTGGGATTTGAACTCAGTGCTCTTAACCACTGAGCCATCTCTCCAGCCCCGGGTTTTAAATTGTTTAACCTCCCTTGTAGCCTACCACCCAACAGAAGTAGTGGAAAGAAAAGATTAATAGGGCAAAGGGGGATATGGACCTGTTTAGAAATAGTTCTTTGGGGGGTGGTTCCAATCTGTGTTGTCAGGATATCAGCAGTTCAGTTCACATAAACTAGCGGTGGTCGCTGGATCCACTCACAAACACTACTCACAAAACGGCAACTGCTGTTCTATCAGAAGAACCCACGAGGCCCGACTCCACAGCAGTAGCAAGAAGCCACTGGAATATCACAAGAGATTTTTTTGATGCATTTTTCTCTATGAAGTCATCAAAAATGATGATCAGCAAAGAAGGCAAAGTGAACCAAAAGTGAACCAATAGCACAGCGTCATCAGTGTAGACCAGCGTCAGCAAAGCCCAACAAAGGCCAGCAGAGGATGGCAAGGTGAACCAATGCCACAGCGTCATCAGTGTAGACCAGCGTCAGCAAAGCCCAACAAAGGCCAGCAGAGGATGGCAAGGTGAACCAATGCCACAGAGCCATTCCATCTGTTTGACCTACACCCTTTCCAAACATGACCTGTCTTCTCAAGCATCCACTCTAGTGGAATATCACATGGTCTTTTTCCAGGCTGCTTCCAGAAAAACACCACATGTCTGTTCTCAGCAGAACATCCCCTCATGTGTCTGCTTCAGCAAAAAATACCCTCTTACATTTTTGCTTCAGCAAAAACATCCTCTCATAAGACAGTTTCCAGAAAAATATCACATGACACAATTAAGTCTCCAAAGAAACCAGAAATTTCCACTTCACCTCTATGTTATATGTGTTCTACAAAGGTGTTTATGTGTGCACACACAGATGTCTATGTGTATAATTTTGAGAAAGTCACTAACCGTTTGGATTTATGTAGGTTCTGGTGATCCAAACTCTGGCCCTTGTGCTTGCATAGTAAATGCTTTATGTACTGAGCCATCTCCCAGCACTCAGGCTATGTTAACTATTTCTGGTGGTTTAAATATGCTTGGCCCAGGGAATGACACTATTAGGAGGTGTGGCCTTGTTGAATTAGATGTGGCCTTGTTGGAGGAAGTATGTCACTATGGGGGTGGGCACTGAGACTCACCATGTGATAACCAGTCTTCTGCTAGTGGCTTTTAGATGAAGATGTAGAACTCTCAGCTCCTCCTGCACTATGCCTGCTGGATGCTGCCATGCTCCCACCTTGATGATGCTGGACTGAACCTCTGAACCTATAAGCCAGCCCTGATTAAATGTTGTCCTTATAAGATTTGCCTTGGTCTTAGTGTCTGTTCACAGCACTAAAACCCAAACTGACACTCTTATTGTAACACGTAAAATTTCTCCAATTACATTTCTTTCTTAGATATAAACTATCCACAGTAGAGATGGGTACCAGCATATTTGAGTTTTAAGTAGCCAACAATTTAAAAGACAGTATCAACATCATATCTTTCTAAAATAAAATAAAACCTTCTTTGGCTGGAACAAATTCCAATAAACATTTCGTCTAGCATTTCTTGCTTTTTGTTTGTTTATGAAAGCTTTTGTGTTAGGTCTTCCAAGTTTTAAACATTTTTATTTCCTAGAGGGTAAGTCACTGAATGGCAAGAATGATTGCTATAAATTTGTATTGTGATACATGCAAGTCAATTTGTTTTTTTTTCCCTACAGGACAATATGAATAATTAAAATTTTAACCATGGTTTAAAGATGTATAAATGTAAAATCTGTGTGATGGCTCAGAGGTATCCAAGCCCAACCATTTTAGTTCAATCCCCAAGATCCAAATGATAAAGAAGAGAACTGACTGTAGCAAGTTGTCCCCGGTCTCCATATATACACCCTGGTATGCATATGTCCTCCCAATAAATAAATAAATGGGATAAAATTACATTTAAAAAGGCAAAGTCTATTGTGGATGCCAACAAGTGCTTGCTGACAGGAATCTGATAGAGCCATCTCCTGAGAAGCTCTACCAGTGCCTGAAAAATACAGAGGTGGAGGCTCACAGCCGTCCATTGGACTGAGCACAGGGTCCTCAGTGGAGGAACTAGAGAAAGGACCCAAGGACCCAAGGGTTTGCAGCCCCATAGGAGGAACAACAATATGAACTAACTAGTACCCCTCCCCAAGAGCTCCCAGGGACTAAACCACCAACCAAAGAATATACATGGAGGGATCCTGGCTCCAGCTGCATATGTAGCAGAGGATGGCCTTGTCAGTCATCAATGGGAGGAGAGGCCCTTGTTCCTGTGAAGGCTCTATGCCCCAATGTAGGGGGATGCCAGGGCCAGGAAGTGGGAGAGGGTGGGTTGGTGAGCAGGGGGAGGGGGAAGAGGCTAGGAAGTTTTCTGAGGGGAACACCAGGAAAGGGGATAACACTTGAAATGTAAATAAAGAAAAGAAAATATCTAATTAAAAAAAGCAAAGTCATCAAGGTGGAGTAGCTTTGTGAGAAGTAGAAGGGGTGCTTTATGGATTGGGTTCTTTTGAGTATTCCCTTACAAGTGTAATGTTTATACAAAGACCTATGTGTGAATATTCACTGTAGCTTTATTCATAATAAATAACCTTTCTATAGACAGTGAACACTTAAACAGATTGAAAGACTAGGTCACATGCTCAGCCACAAAGTGCATAAGCTGGCCAGACCCACTGAAACAGTGATGTGAATTAAGCAAGAGGGCGTCAGTCAGTCAGTCAGAGAGCCATAGAGGAGGACACAGAATGACCTGCCCTGTGTGAACAACAGCCATACACCTGCACACGTGTGTGCATGCAAAGAGGATTAAACTAATGATACACGGGACTGGTGAGACACAGGGCTTTGCCATGAAGCCTGTTCATCTGAATGTGAGAACCAACGTGGTAAAGAAAGACAACTGATTGTCCCGAAAGTTGTCTGGGTGACCTCCGTGTGTCTGCTGAGGCGGACATGTGCACAGGCACACACAGTAAATGAATATAATGAAAAGTTTAGAGGAAATGGTGGATACATATGGTTTGATGAGAAATTGGCGTAGCCGTCTCCACTGGAAATGGTGAGAGTCGTGAAGCCAGCACTGCTGTTTGACACAGTTCTAGCAAAGTTGAGCCAAATCTGGGATCGCTGTTTTCCTGTCTCTCGCTTTTAGGTTTTAGTCTCTGTATGCTGCCTTCTTGGGAACTTTCTGCATTGTGGTTCATTTTGTGTCTTTTCCCAAGAAAATTATGTCTGAGTCCTTTTAGGAAAGTCCTAGACTCACTGCTCCTTCTGCTTTTAGGGAAATAACTTTTTCTGGCCCTGTTTTAAGTCTCCCTTATGTCCTGGAGATTGTGATCTGCACAGAGGAGTACTAGAGGAATGCTAGGCTAGGAATCTCTAAGTGAGGCCATGACTCCAGGAATCTTCTTGGCTTCTCCACCCTAAGCATACTGAAATAGTACAGAGTAAAAGGTAAACTTAGAAATAGTTGACAAATTCCAGCGGGCCAGGAGAATTGGTAATAGATTCAAGGCCTCTTTTGACTATACGCTTAGAGTTCTCTGAAACTATAAACAGAGATAATTGGCAAACTCTAACTGGTGAGGATAATTAGTAACATATTCAAGATTCAAGACCCCCTTTTTTTTTTTAACAATATGCGTAGAGCTCTCCAAAACGTAATTTAAAGGTATGGGATTGTACAGGGTACACTCCTGGAAGAATAGAACTCTGTAAATAAGATAGATTGACTAAAATAAGCTTTTCCTATTTTACAGTGTAGGCAATGAAACAATATAGTAAAAGGAGTTATGTATTAGTATTTGCTATTCATAAAAAGCTGGTTCAGGTATTTTCTATTTGTCTGGAGTGTTTTACTTAAAACTGCAAACACTTCCAGTTTAAAATCAGGCTGTCGTGTACTAAATGTGTTCGCTTTGGTGGAACCATTCTTTAGGTTCTTTGGCGTTATAAGGCTTTTAATAAAAATAAACCATGTTCTATTTGTACTTTCTAATTATGATTGAACTTGAAACCCTTGACATGTAATGAAAAGTTAAACACATGTCCAGAGACAAAATGATACAATATGTACTCCTTGGATAACCATTAGTTTGCTTTGTTCTGTGAAACCTGTAGAAATAAAAATGTAACCCGATTTCTAGTCAGTCAGACCTACAAGATTCCTCTGACCACCACGCTTGACTCGCTCCTCCTTTGCCAACTCCTTATCTTCTCTCGGGCCACCCGGTTGACAACCAGGGCTGCCGCCTAGCAGGAAATGGAGGGTTAGTAAGGATTTGGTACATAGTGGGTACCTACAAAAAAAAAAACAAAAAAACAAAAAACAAAAAACAAAAAACCTAAAAAAGAGTGTCCCAATGGGGACATGTGAAGAGCAGCCTATGTCTTGACTGCAGTGGTGTTGTAGACAGCTATGTGTGATGCAATTGCATTGAACTACATGATGCATACACACACATACACATGTGCACACACACCTGATAGAATCTACGTAAGTGATGTGTATTGAACCAATGTTAGTTTTCTGGCTTTATTTTCATACTGACATTGTGTAAGATGTCAACACAGGTACAAGGTGATTGGACATATCAGTGTATTTCCATGGACCTGCTTGTATATCCATGACTTTCCTTAAATGTTTTTAAATAGACAAAAAAAGAAAGAAAGAAAAGAAAAGAAAATGCAAGGACCCCCATCCCCCAACATGCTCATCACCTACCTCTGTGGTTGTCAATTTACATCTGTCCTGTCTTGCTTCATTTGAACCCATGTCTCCTAGCCCCTTTGGCATGCTACTTTGAAGCAATTCCCGGGTATCATATCATTCTTTCCACAAACATTTCAGTAAAATAAGACTCTTTTATTATTATAAACAGACTTAATTTCATGGGTAATTTTCATGTTGTTGCCTTCCTGCTCTGTTAGCCATCCTTATTTTCATTCATTCATTGACATAATTATTTTTTATTCCCTTTTGCAGGTTTCCCCTTTGCGGCCATTTTCCCTTTCTTATCTTTTGGAGGGGATTTTCCTTTTTTTCGGGCTTTTAGTAGCTCCTCATAAGATCCATATCCTTTCCGGACCATGATTCCACGCCACCATGCCTGAATCTGAAAACAAGATAGACCCCCAACTTGGTGTTAGATGGAGTTATGACTGCTACGGTCTAGCTGCAGCTTACTCCTCTAAAACATATTGAAGGGTTGGGGGATGCGGTAGATAGGTAGATAGAAGTACTTTCTGTGCACGCATAAGAACCTGAGTTCAAATAGCCAACATCCTATATGCAGTATGCCTGTTTTTCAGAATCTTTTAAATAGTACTGACACTCAATATGCAGAAAGAAATGTTTTGCATATAGAAACTGCTGAAACTGTTCAGGATGACTCAGAATTAACTTCAATTGCAACAGTTGGTTTTCTGATGGGTTAATAAAGAGCCAGCGGCCAAATGGCTGGGCAGAGGGATGGAGGTGGGACTTTTAGGATTCCTGGGACAGAAACACAGAGGAGAGGAGGAGGAGAATCACCATGATGGGAAAGCAGAGAGATCCGACTTAAGAGCCCAGTGATGTGTAAGAATCTGGGAAAGTGGCCTCAAGGCCACCCCACTCCCACCAACTGGGTCTGCGGTAGCAGAGATAAAATACAGAGTTAGCAAGTATTAATTCAGAGATATCAGAGGGGAATGTGTGATAGCTGGGTGGAGGTTTGAAAGTGCCTAGCCATTGACCTAGTTAAGGCTATTAAATATAAAGGCTGTGTGTGTGTGTCTCTCATTTGTGAATGCAGAGTTCTTGGGCACATGTAGAGCCATGTGCGCACCCACCAGGAGCACGCACAGAGCAGATGTTTTAAATATTTACCATGACAGAAGGCATGCAACGTGGTAGGCAAGAACTCACTATCAAAAATTATTTAAAGATTCTTGGATGGAGTACACACACTCCTTGATGTAAGATTAGGAGCTGGGGAGAGCTGGCTTCTTAGCAGGCTACAGATTCTGCCTGCGCCACATGGTGTTTGGAACTGATACAGAGTCTGGGCTCAAAGGTACTGGGAGCCTCTGCTGTGCAAAGAGACAGGCTTCTCAGAGGCAGAGAGAGGGGCAGATGGGAGAAGCTGCCTGCCACTTACAATCGGATAAATAAAGAATAGAGATGAATAAAATTTGAACCAATTGTTTTTGAGGATAGAAGGGAGTATAATGGTAATTGTTTAAGTAGTTTTAAGCATACATGGAATAAAGAAATACAGGCCTTTGATATCAGATGTAGGAATCAAAGTCACAGAAATAGAGAGAATAATAAAAAATGAAAAAATATGCTTTAAAGAAAAATTAAAAGGGTCTATGCTGGGGCAAATACTCAGATTTTTTGAGTGTGGTCTACATGGGAATTCTGGGATTGCTTAGCCTGGTATGACAAATTAGAAGCCTAAGAATAGACTTATACAGTAAACAGAAGAGAGGAATTAAGTATACATAGATGAACAAATAATTGAGGCTTTTGAACTTAAATTATAGGTCCAAGAGCAGGGGATAAATGGAAAAACCTTATCAGACAGATAATAGAAGCTTATGTTAATTTGTTATATAAATAGAAAGGGGACATATGTACCCACAGAGGCATTAACATCCATAGGAGGGAGAGTTTAAGTACAGACATGAATAAATAACTTAGGCCTTGATCTCATGTAGGTTGGAGCAGGAGATGGTGGAGAAGCACCATCTCAACAGATAATCATATTTGTTTAGATTGTTTTAATTACTTTGAATTATTTTAATTATCAAAATGCATGTGGTTATGAGTTTGGTGGTTATATTAAAATTCCTCTGGGAGAGAGATCAAGCTATTAAGCTAATTCAATCTATACTTTTAATGACTTCTGGCTACTGGACCAAGGACATGCTATTTTGGGAGAGAGGCTGTGTAGTTGTGTTGACAGGAAAGGATAAAAGGCTTTGGATCCATTCCAGAGTGATATGGATCAAATATGACAGGGGAAGGAAGACCTGAAGATCTTCTTCAAATATGACCTGAAGATCTTGGCTACAGAAAAGAAAAACTTGAGAAAATCAAACAGGACAAGTAACATGATCTGCTAATTCCTTGACATAGGAACAGCCCTATAACTGGCTTAGACATAAAATGTCTGTAGCCCAAACTTCAGCTAAAAATTAGACAATAAATCTTGTTGGTTGTGGAATCCTTAAGATTCATTGTGTCATCCATCACATGGCATAAATGAAAATTTGTTACAATTGGCTATTGATCAAGTTAACACATAAGAGGATAATTGTCTTTCACCTGCTCAAAGAAGAAACAAAACTTCATCCTTATCTGATCTTTCACAATCCATAAGTATATCTTCATAGTACTAGAATTTTGGTTGTAAGATTCATATATTGCAGAATTTGCAGCTCTGAGAAGATTCATTTGTGGGAGACACTGAAATGACCTACTGTTCCAGTTCCTGTTTTTTGACCCTGTCTAGACACTTGCTTCCAGAACAGCTTCAGGAATTGCTGCTGATTCCCGATTCTGTTCATACAGGCTTTCAGACAAATCCAATCAGAACTTCTGTCAAGCCCTGGGCCTTATAAGCTTAGAGAAACTGAATAACAAGTACTAAAGCTAGCTTTCTTAAGCCTAACAATATTTTCTAATTTTCCTACCCCTACCCACTCCTTTAAACTTTTTTCATTGCCCCTATTCAGCAGGAAGTTGTGGAGAGTTGCCATCCCAATCTCTTGAGTTTGGGTGTCTGGTTTTGGGTTATTTTATAAATTATAGATAGGTTGTCATTTTAAGGGATAATTTGGAAATGGTCATACTAGTGAAAAAAAAGGAAATAGATGGGATGGATTACTAAATTTATTCTTAAGCAGAGCATTGTATAACAACAATCTTACATTGGTAGAAATCTAGATAATTGATGTTAATTGAAGTTAAAATTTCTTACATTAGTACAGAATCTATACATTGATATCGATTTAAGGTTTTCATTGATATAAATCTTGCATGTTGATACAAAATTTCAAACTAATATTAGTACTCTACAAGGCCCTCACCCAGTCCTTCTGTAGCTGCTATTACAAACTGTCTAGGATGATTAAGTAATATAAGTTAAGGGACAGAGAAAAACTCACAGTTATATTAGGTTCTGACTTAATTATAATGAAGTATTTTTAATATTATTCAAATAGAAATAGATAATAGTAGTCAAGGTTTAACAGTTCAAATATACGTTATATAGATAGTCTTCAAAAACATTAGAAATCCACAGAATATGACATTTAATATTAATTTATCATTGAAGATCATTTGACTAGAGACATGTCTGCTCTTGACAGTAACTCCTTCATGGTTCAAAGAAGAAATTTAGCATCAAAACTTCCATATGGAGTTGCTCCAGTTGTAGCAAGGTAGCAACTGGACAAAAATTGCCCTAATTCACCTACAGACAAAAAAATACTGTCTAAGAAAGGACTACGATGTGGGATAGTTGAGAACTTAGCTCTGCCAATACTGAGTAAGCTAGTCCTTCATAGTTCCTGCTTCACTTAAGGTCTGTCAGATGGTTCTGGGCCAGAAGGCTGCAGCCAGATGCTCTGATGCTTTGAGGAATAGGGAACTGTCCAGGTAGTCAGCTGTCTCTGCAATTTGTTTAAGTTTTGGAAACTATGTTTTTGTGCTTCCTATATATTCAGGTAATGTTGAATTCATTCTCGGATTTCTGTTGGGGTTGAAGACTAATTATAGCCTCATAATCAAATTTAGGTTGTTTAGCATTAAGGAAGATGATAAAGATTTGAAAAGATGGTTTTCAGGTAGTAACACAAGTTGAAGTGGGTATAGAATAATTCAGGTATAGAAATCAGGTAAAGTCAGAGTAGATGGTAGAGTACTTTATCTAAGTTGACAAATATGATAGGCTAGATGTTAATTATATATCATACTTAATAGCTTACATAATTGTTATGGTTGTGCTCAATTTATGTCTGAGAGAAAACAGCCTTTTTTATTTAGACGAAAGGTTTGAGATGTTAGGGGTCTGATTTGTATTTACATGGGAATTTTCCACATCTGCTGAAGGTCCCTGTCAACAGTTGGTTTTTGGAGGGGTCAATAAAGAGCCAGCAGCTAATGGCTGGGCAGAGTGAAAAAGGCAGGACTTTGGGCTTCCCAGAAAAGAAACACAGGGGAGGAGGAGAAGGGATCCCGTCATGAGATGGTCAGAGGACAGACCACACCGTGAAGGAGCAGGAGGGTGAGATGGCTTCGTATGAAGGTACGAAGGGAAAGCAGCCCCATGGGAGGGCTGCCCAGAAGGAAACAGGGCAGCAAAGATAAATATAGAGTTAGGAAGTGTTAACTCAGAAATATTATAGGGGAGTGTATATTAGCCGCCAGGGACATTTGAAAGTGGCCCAACCATTGAGCTACATAAGGTATATTAAAAATAATGCTGGAGGCTGGCGAGATGGCTCAACGGGTAAGAGCACTGACTGCTCTTCCGAAGGTCCTGAGTTTGGATCCCAGCAACCACATGGTGGCTCACAACCACCCGTAATGAGATTGGACGCCCTCTTCTGGTGCTTCTGAAGGCAGCTACAGTGAATTACGCCAGAGCGAGCGGGCCAGAGCAAGTGGGACCGGAGCGAGAAGGGCTGGTAGAAGTCCTGAGTTCAATTCCCAGCAGCCACAGACATGATGGCACACGGCCATCTGTACAGCTACAGTGTACTCATACACATAAAAAATAAGTAAAATAAATCTTAAAAAAAAAATAATGTTGTGCATGTGTGTCTTTCACTTGTGAATCCAGAACTCTTGGGCAGGTGCAGAGCCATGTGCACCTGCTGGAAGCATAGAGCAGCTTTTAAAATTTACCGCTACAGAGATCTATAAAAACAGAGAAAATAAATAATTGTACACCACTAAAAACAAAAGAAGCACAGACACGTGTGTGTGCGCACACAAACACACACACACACACTACTACCACTAAAAGAATTACCATTCTGTCATTGATATCTGTTAATATCAATGGACTCAATTCCCCAATAAAAAAACACAGACTAACCAAATGGATTTGAAAACAGGACCCACCCTTCTTCTGAATACAAGAAACACAACTCAACATCAAAGATAGACAGAGAAATACTAGAGCTAACAGATGTTATAAACCGAGTGGACATGACATACCTACAAAACATCTTAGCCAAACACAAAATAAGACAGCTTTTCCTCAGCACCTCATGAAGCTTTTTCCAAAACTGACCACACACTCAGTCACAAGGCAAGTCTCAACAGACACAACAAAGTTGAAATGACTCCCATCATTCTATCAGACCCCCACAGATTAAAACTGAATTTCAACAACAACAGAAGTATCAGAAAGCTTTCTGACTCAAGGAAACTGAACAACTCCTTACTGAATGGCTACTGTATCAAGGCAGAAATAAAATAAAGAAATTAAATACTTCCTAGAATTAAATGAAAGTGAATACACAGCACACCCAAACTTATGGGACACAATGAAAGCAGTGCTAAGAGGAAAGTTCATAGCACTAAATGCCTTCATAAAGAAACTGGAGAGATCTCATACTAACAACTTAACAGCACACCTGAGAGCTCTAGAACAAAAAGAAGCAAGCACATCTAAGAGGAGAAGGTAGGAAATGATCAAATTGGGGGCTGAAATCAATAAAATAGAAACAGAGAACAATACAAGAATCAATGAAATAAAGTGTTGATTATTTGAGAAAATCAACAAGATAGACAAACCTTTAGGCAAACTAAAAAAAAAGAGAGAGAGAGAAAGAATATTGAAATTAACAAAATCAGAAACAAATGGGGGGCATAACAGACTCCAAGAGAATCCATGTAATCATTAGGTCATACTTTAAAAATATGTGCACCACCAGGCAGTGGTGGTGCACACCTTTAATCCCAGCACTTGGGAGGGAGAGGCAGGCAGATTTCTGAGTTTGAGGCCAGCATGGTCTACAGAGGGAGTTCCAGGACAGCCAGGGCTATACAGAGAAACCCTGTCTCACAAAACCAAACCAAACCAAACAAAACAAAACAAAAACCCGTGCTCCACAAAATTGGAAAATATAAAAGAATGGATAATTTTCTTGATAGATACTACTTAAGAAAGTTAAATCCAGATCAGATAAACAATTTAAACAGTCTTATAACCCTTAAGGAAATAGAAGTAGTCATTAAAAGCCTCCCAACTGAAAAACAGCTCAGGGACAGTCAGTCTTAGTGCAGAATTCTACCGAACTTTCAAAGAAGTGCTAATACCAAAACTCATCAAGGTATTCCATAAAATAGAAACAGAAGGAACATTGCCAAATTCATTTTATGAGACTACCGTTACCCTGATAATCAAACCACACAAAGATTCTAGAAAGAAAGAGAACTACAGACCAATTTCCCCCATGGACATAGATGTAAACATTGTCAATAAAATACTTGGGAACTGAATGTATGAACACATCTAGAGGATCATGCATCAGGATCATGTAGACTTTATTCTAGAGATACAAAGATGTTGCAACATATAAATTGATATCTAATAATATAATTGATATTATACTAATTGATATCAAACCCACATGATCATCTCATTAGATGCTAAAAAAGCCTTTGACAAAATCCAAGACCCCCTCATGATGAAAGTCTTGGAGAGATTATGGACATGAGAGACATATTTAAACAAACTAAAGGTCATTTACAGCAAGCCTGTAGACAACATCAAATTACATGGAAAGAAAATCAAAGCAATTCCACTAAAATCAGTAACAAAACTAGACTCTCCACTCTCTCCATATCTATTTAATATAATACATGAAGCTTTACCAAAAGCAGTAAGAAAGCTGAAAAAGATCAAGGGATACAGATTGGAAAGAAAAAAGTCAAATTATCATTATTTGTAGATGATATTATAATAGTACACATATTGATAGTATACATATGTATTCAAAAATTCTACTAGGGAATTTCTACAGCTGTAAACACCTTTAGTGATGTGGCTGAATACAAGTTTAACTAAAAAAAAAAATCAGTATTCCCCCTACATACAAATGACAAGTGGACTGAGAAAAAAATCAGGGAAATAACACCCTTTACCATATCTGCAAATTATATAAAATATCTTGAGTAGCCCTAAGCAAGCAAGTGAAAGATCTGTAAGATAAAAATTTCAAGTCTTTGAAGAAAGAAATTGAAAATATCAGAAGATGGAAAGATCTTCCATGCTCATGGATTGGTAGGATTTACATAATAAAAATGACCATCCTACCAAAAGCAATTTACAGATTCAATGCAATTTCCATCAAAGTTCCAACATAATTTTCTACAGACCTTGAAAGGACAATACTCAATATTGTATGAAAAGAAAAAAAAAAGATAGCTAAAACAATCCTGAACAATAAAAGGACTTCTAGAAGTATCACCTTCCCTTAACAATCCCTTACTTCAAGCTATCCTACTGAGATATAGAAATAAAACTGCATAGTATTTGCATAAAAACAGACAGGTTCATCAATGGAAGTGACTGAAGACCTAGACATAAATCCACACACTCATAGACACCTGATTTTTTTGAATAAAGAAGCCATAAATACACTCTGGGAAAAAAAGAATATATTTAACAGTGGTGCTAGTCTAATTGGATGTCTGTGGGTAAAAGAATGCATATTGATCCATATCTACCACCCTACCCAATACTCAAGTCCAAGTGGATCAAAGGCCTCAACAAAGAGCTAGACCCACTGAACCTAATAGAAGAGAAAGTGGGAAATAGCCTTGAGCTCATTGGCACAGGAGACAACTTTCTAAACAGAATATCAGTGGCAAAAGCATTAGGATCAAGAATTAATTAATGGGACCTCATGAAACTGAAAAGCTTCTGTAAGGCAATGGACACTGGCAATGGGACAAAATGGTGGCCTACAGATGGGAAAAGATTTTCACCAACTCCACATCCGACCGAGGGCTAATATCCAAATATATAAAGAGCTCAAGAAAGTAGATAACAACAAATAATCCAGTTAAAATATGGGGTACAGATCTAAACAAAGAATTCTCAACAGCGGAATCTCAAACAGCTGAGAAAGAAGCACATAAAGAAATATTCAACATCCTTTGCCATCATAGAAATGCAAATCGAAACCTCTTTGAAATTCCAACTTACACCTGTCAGAATGGCTGAGATCAAAAACATAAGAGACAGCTCATGCTGGTGAGGATGTGGAGGGAAGGGAACACTTCTCCATTGCTTGTGGGAGTGCAAACTGTACAGCCTCTATGATTATCAATATGGCAGTTCCTTAGAAAATTAGCAATCAATCCACCTAGAGACCCAGCTATGTGCTTCTTTCTCAGCTGTTTGAGAGTCCTCTGTTGAGAATTCTTGGTATATTCAAAGACATATTCAAAGAATCACAAGGATATTTCCTCAACCATGCTCATAGCAGCTTTATTCATAATAGTCGGAAACTGGAAACAACCTAGGTGTCCCTCAAGAGAAGAATGAATTAAAAAAATGTGATACAATGAAGTAATATTCAGCTATTAAAAAACAATGACATCCTAAAATTTGCAAATAAATGGAACTAGAAAAAAAAATCATCCTGCGTCAGATAACCCAGACCCAGAAAGACAAATATGGTATGTATTCATTTCTAAATGGACATGGGCTGTTAAGTAAAGGACAATCATGCTACAGTCCACAGACCCAGAGATGCTAAGTCACAAGGAGGGCTCAAGGGGAGAATGCATGGATCTCTCTGGAAATGGGAAATACAAGAAATTTTGGGGGTAGACTAGGGGAGGGCGTGGAGAGGGACTTGATAGAGTAGAGGGAGGGGAAACTACAGTTGGGATGTAATGAATGAGAGAAGAATGAAAGAAAAGGGGGGCATGAAGAGGGAGGGACATGAAAGGAAGGGGTAGGGGAATAAAGGGTGTTTATTATCAAGATGCATTGTATATATGTATAAAATCTACGAAGACATTTTTTAAAAAAGGATTCTGTGCTGAGTCTACCTTGGTAGCCATCCTTTTCCTAATCCTGTTTTCCTTCAGGTGTTTCCATATGGCCTTGTTGCCTTGGATACACACTTCCATGGGAGGGTCTACCATAGGGTTGTTCATCAGTGTTAGGACTTTAAGATTCACCAGGTGATCAAGGTTCTCCGGGAGGCAGCAGAGTAAGTTGTCTTCCAGCAGCAGCTCTCTCAAATCTGGAAAGATTTTCATTTTAATTGATTCAGCTTAGGATAGCAGCACCTAAACTCACTCAGGGTGGGATCCATTGGTAAAGGGATGGAGAGAAGGAAGGTACTAGAGCCATGGCTTCTAATACCGCTGATCAAACGTCTGTCTGTGTCTGCCCTTTGACAGCCTAAGAGAACCCATTGATTCTTGCTAAGTGAGAGGGTAAGTGGATATCAGATAAGGAATAAATCAGTCAAACAGTATTTGGCTGTTAAGGAATCAAGTGTGATTACATTTTCCAAGTCAATCATATAATCCTAGAAATCCCCTTTGCTGGTTTCAGCATTTTGGGTCAATAATTTTTCTTTTATTCAAAAGACTTAATGACCTCAATAAACTTTTACATCATGGTCCCAACTCCCAACATTGTCAAGTTGTGTGTGTTCTTCAATTTCTGCTGATCGTAGGTGTAGTGAAAGTATGGGTGTATACTAATTTTCTTAGTAACTACTATTTGCTTCTCTTTTTCATTCAAATTATAAACAACCTTTGCAAGACTCTTAGCTATACAAATATAGGTACACCTGGCTTCCCACAGAGTTGCTAGTGAGCCTGTAGGTGGGCAATGGTACAGGACTCAGTTCTACCAACTCTGAAACTGGGTTTTCACATGATAAGAAAGCCATTCATAGGAGATATGGGCCTCATTGTACTGGTCTGTAGATCTAGGAATTTCCTTACTTCGAGTACTGCAAATGGCATCTGGGAGTTGCTTAAGAAGATTATGCCGACAGTCGAGAACTTCCAGATTTAGCATTAACCCCAAGGATGCTGGCAGCTGCTCCAGTTTGTTGTTCTCTATGTATAGCTCCTTAAGATTCTGCAGTAAGAGGAGAGTGTGTGGTGAAAACACTTACCTTCATAAGTGAATTACAATAACCAGACTTTCCTGTGTGTGTCCACTCTTGTGCATTAGGGAAATCATGCCTTGGGACAATGGGAGAGACCTGCTTGTAGTTGATGACTCCGAAATGTCCCTCAAGGCTCATTTTTCAGGGATCACTCCCTATTTGTTCTTGGTACTGTGGAGCCTTTAAGAAGTAGATCTGACTGGCAAAAGCAAGCCCCTCGACGAAGGCCTTTGGAGGTCGCACTTGCCCCCAAGCCTTTGCTTACCTTTCTCTGCTTCCTGGTCTGCCAAGACTAAGGAATTTCTGCCACATGTTCCTGCTACCATTGACACAGCCACTCCTGCCACGATGCTTCCCCCAGTGAAATCCTCCAACATAAGCCAAAATAAACCAATCCTTCCTTGGATGGTTTTACTCCTAGTGAGGTATATTGGTCCCAATGACAAGAGGAATAACTGCTACAATATTTACAGAATTAATATCAAGAAATACAACTGCTTTTGAGTAAAGCCATTAGATTTAGTGTCCATTTATGCATCAAAGTAAAAATGCTGGGGCTTAATTTTATCAGAACCTCATGAAAAAGTATTGGATCATTACAGATGTACCATTTATACTCTCTTAGTAGCTACTTATCTTTGGAAATGACTACAGTTCTTCAACTAAGTACTCCAAATCATCTAGGTTAAAGTAGTCCAAATGCATAGACAGTTGGTTTGAATACATTCAATTGATCTACTTTCAATTTTATTAGACAAAAATATTTTTTTTGCATTTCTACCATTGGTATGACATATACCAGTATGAGACAAGGAAATAGACAGGGTGATAGAGAATTAGGAGTAGTATCTCTGCATAACATGAGAATTTTATTGTCAAATGCCTCTATAATATACTTACATTTATACCCACTTATACCCATTCTGCCCTCCATTTTGGCTAGAGAGGTTTCTGTCTGTAGTGAACAGCAGTTAATGTCGAGACTCATAACTGGTCAGATGGCTGAAAATAAGTGGATTTAAGCATCCTAAATAGGACATCACTATTGATCCCAACAAACTTGGGGAGTATAATAGAAGAGGAGGCAGGCGATGGGAGGCATGCTGTACAATGCTGACTTCTGGACATGACATGCCTTAGGAAGTCACAGAAGTTGTGGTTACCTCACACGACCTGTATGATGTCAGTCAATGTTCTAGCGGGCAGCTGTAAGGGATGGACATGGTGGGACTTTTAAAGAAAAGAAATGGACATGAAGGTGTGAGGAGTATGCTGCTGGCTAGGTTCATGTCAACTTAACAGAAGCGAGAGTTATCTGACAGGAGGGAACCTCAATTAAGAAAAACCCTCCATAAGTTTTGGCTGTAGTATATTTTCTTAGTTGGTGATCATAGGGAGTGCCCAGTTTATTGCAGGTGGAGTCACCCCTGAGCTATAAGAAAGCAGGCAGAGCCAGCCATGGGAAGCAAGCCAGTAAGCAGCACCCCTCCATGGCCTCTGCATCAGCTCCTGCCTCCAGGTTCCTGCCCTGTTTGATTTCCTGCCGTCACCACTTTTGATGATGAATTGTTCTATGGAACTGGGAGTGAAATAAACCCTTTCCTTCCCAAGGTGCTTTTGGTCATGGTGTTTCATCACAGGAGTAGGAACCATAACTAAGAAGGAAGCCGATGTGTTGGGAGTTATCTTGGGGAGATAAGCAGGAAAGTTGAGGTGGATAGGACCATGGAGTACTGATATCTGTATGGAATTGTCAGAGAATAAATAAAAGATATCTTTTTTAAAACAACGTATTGAACAAGCACAGTAGAGCATTGTGCAATAACAGTGAGCCTGCAAATTTGAAACCCACTGTTCGTGACAAAAATCTATTACAGATGCATCCTTTACACAGTGTGGGAAACATTATCTCATGTTCTCTCAGTATGAGTGTATGTGTGTGTGTGGGGGGGGGTGGTATGTGCTTCTCAGCCGTTCACTGAGAAGGCTTACCGTCAATTTCTTGATGTTTTCTGGCAAAGAGGAAAGCTTGGATCCCTGGTCTTGTCCGATATATAGTTTCTCCAGAGATGCTAAGGAAAAGATTTCCTCTGGGAAGCATGAAAAGTCATTTCCTGTGAGCCCGAGTATCTTCAGTTTTGAAAGCAAGGCTATGGTCGGTGGTAACTGGAAGTATTCCAAAAGGCTAAAGTTAAGGTTGAGATTATTTTTAAACATTCAAAAATAAGCTGCCTGGGTGCTCTGGTGGTAGTGGGTTATCAATACTGACATTAGTGTCACAAAAGTTGTACAGAAGACCCCAGTGCTAAATTTAACTGGCTTTATGACAATTTTAAAAAAAATAAAGCTTGAAGTTTTGACTTTGAACCAAGTTGATAAACAAAAAGTAGAGTTGCTTAGTGTCTGCAAATGATGGACAGCTTCTATATATGTTTACATATGTGCTAATTAATTTACCATATATGTTTGCAGATTGGCAGTCTGGGGAACCATTTGTTTCCTGCTGAGGGAGCCAACTGTTTGGTTTTGGGTTATACGCACACACACCACCACCACCACCACCACCACCACCACCACCACCACCACCGTCACCACATCACACCACACCACATACAGACATACACACACACTCTCGTGTAATAACGGACTTGGCAGACTCTCTCACCTGCAAACACTATGCACATGTATCCCTTTCCACACAATGCACTTAAAAGGCTCAGAGCCCCCTGCAACTCCCACCTGCACCAGGCTACATGTACAGCCATCTCTGATTAGCAATATAAATTGCCCTGTCCTGGTAACAGTCAAAGTTATACAGTACCTTTTCAAGCACATTCTCAGCATATCTAGGTATGATAAATAGAAGGGCCAATGTGGCCTGAACTGGGGTGCATGTGAATAAGGCAGAATTGTGTTCTCTTGGTAACCTTTAGGGATGGTCCCCTACCTAACCATCTGCACAATTAAATGTGGGCATCATTAAGATAAGAATCATTACAGGAAGACACATGTGCAGAATGTATGACTTAGCCTGTGAGTCATCCAAACCACCCCCTCAGTAACTAGTCCCTCCTTCTTTCTTTCTTTCTTTCTTTCTTTATTTATTTATTTATTTATTTATTTATTTATTTTTGTCCCTCCTTCTTCTGAACCCGACAGAATGAAGCCCAGAACCATGAGTGGGGTCCATGAGCATCCTCACTCACGTGATCTCCTGTTCTCTAGGATCTGTGCTATCACTTTGCTCAAATGATATCACCTTGTTTCTTCTGTAAATTGGTATGGGCTCTTGCTTTCAATTCTTTGGATGAGAAGTCTAAACTGAAAACCAGGGGCTAACCCCTGGCCACTGGTAACACTGCCCCCTCTCTCTGTTTTTCACAAGTTTGGTCAATGTATGTTGCTCCCTTGTAAATGTGTTACCTGTAGAATGTAAAATGCTTGATATTGTCGGAAGAAAAGCACTATAGTTATATGGACTATTCATATAGTAAATGTATTTGTAATACATTTATTTCCTGGAATTGATACATTTAATGACACCTGCTTTTTTGGTCCCAACGTCTTTCACTTGATAATTTTGTAACTGCTGTTGAATTCAGTTGGAAGCAAATATATATTCTGAATGTTTCTAATTAAGGATGTTCCCTGTAGACACTGGAATCTATCTTGCCCTTCTTCTGAACACCAAGGTTTTTCAGCCTCACTTTGGAGTTGATGTCACTCCAAAGTGGGTATTTTGCAGAGTGCCAGACTTTTAAAGAAAGCTGTAAAGGGGATGGAGAGATGGCTCAGTGGTTAACAGCACTGACTGCTGCTCTTCCAGAGGTCCTGAGTTCAATTCCCAGCAATCACATGATGGCTCACAGCTATCTGTAATGGGGTCTGATGCCCTCTTCTGGTGTGTCTGAACACAGCGACAGTGTCCTTAAATACACTAAATAAACAAACCTCTGTAAAAAGAGTCTGTGTTGCAGCCCTCTAATACAGTGGTTGAATATGTTGCTAGCAGGCTATGCCTTCCCCCTTTCTCACCACCTCGTCAGTTTCAGTGGACATCCTTATTAAGCCACAGCCATGTTTACTAACCTTTCTAATTCTGGTCCTCTAAAATTTCAGAGAAAAATCTTACTCTGACTTACATAACCTTCCTGCTCACGGTGCAACAAAGATGCTTTTGTTTATTGTTAGAAAGAAAATTCTAGGGGCATACTTAACAGTTTCTTAGTTGGTGCACTCCTTTATCTGACTTCATAGCAAACTGGGAAATCCTTCCTCATTTTCCGATGTCTCCCGCTCACCTTCTCCCTCATCTGTGCTGCTCTCCTTTCTGCTTAAGTTAGACCACAGTTGCTGCTCAGACCTCCCCATACTTTTCCATAGCTTACCACTGGGGAATGGTGGCCACTCACAGATGGAAAAAAAAAAAGGAAGCTCACTGTAAAATAAACTAAATTTCTGTAAAAGTTCTGCAGAACTGGAATCTCTCAGAACATAATTTATGTAAGATGATGTTTTTTAAAAATTGCTTACAGATATCCTCATTTATTATTTGCATGGATTTTTTGTTTATTTGTCTCTTTTGAGACAGGAGCTTGTATAGCTGAGGCTGGCCTAGAGCTTGGAATTTGAGAATGACCTCAAGTTTCAGATTTTTCTGCCTCTATTTCCTAAGCTGAGATTAGAGGAATAGGTCCCCAAACCCAGTTTATTTTTTGACTTAAAAAATGAGAACAAGTTGGTCTCCAGAGAAACCGAGTTTAAGTCTTAAGAATTTAAAAATTCGGCTGGTGAGATGTCTCAGTGGGTAAGAGCACTGACTGTTCTCCCGAAGGTCCTAAGTTCAAATCCCAGCTGTACAGCTACAGTGTGTACTCATATTCATAAAATAAATAAATAAATCTTTAAAAAAAAGAATTTAAAAGTTCTTCATGGGCTGGAGAGATGGTTCAGCGGTTAAGAACACTGACTGCTCTTCCAAAGGTCCTGAGTTCAAATCCCAGCAATCACATGGTAGCGAGCAACCATCTGTATGCCCTCTTCTGGAGTGTCTGAAGAGAGATACAGTGTACTTAGATATAATAAATAAATAAATCTTAAAAGAAAATTCTTCACGAAGCTTTGGCTCCCTTTCTATACCAAACACCTGCATTCAATAAAGTGAAAAACATCAGGAAAAGACTGTTCAGCTTAACCCATCATTACAACTGGTGATCCTGACGCCAGAGTTAGTTACACGCTGGCTTAGCTTTTCATTTCCAAGGCACTTTGTTCGTAAGTCTCCACTCCTCACCCAGGATTTCCAAGACCTCACATTTTGTTTCATCAATTTGTGCTAACACACAATGGAAGTAAATGTAGTGACACAGGGCCTGGTGCAGTGGCCTGAGTTCTGTTTCCAGAACCCATATAAAGGTTGAAGGTATAAACTGACTCCATGAAATTGTCACCTGAGCCTTGTATGTATGCTGTGGCACACATACATATCTATGTACATACATCTCAGCATACAA
The DNA here is from genome assembly GCF_008632895.1 of Mastomys coucha. Taxonomy (NCBI): domain Eukaryota; kingdom Metazoa; phylum Chordata; class Mammalia; order Rodentia; family Muridae; genus Mastomys; species Mastomys coucha. The sequence continues at coordinate 23,251,257 of NW_022196899.1, forward strand.
CACACACACACACACACACACACACACACACACACATTTATAAAAATTTAAAAATCTAGACACCGGAGAATCTACAGAGCATCAACTTGGAGCAGTTATACTGTAATTACCCATTAGGGGTTGAATATCCTGTTCTTGCTTTCTCTTTTATTAATACCTTACAGGTAAAATTTATTTAGGTACTTATTGAAAGCTATTTTCATACTTAAGTAAACAAGAAGGAGTTATTGGCCAAGCTTCAAGAACCAGGAACCAATCAGATGAGTCCTAAAAGTAGGAGATGGAAGGAGCTGGCTTAAAAGCCATAATACCACAAAGAAGACAGAAAACCCTGATTTTTAATAGCATCTGACAAAACTGAGAGCAAGGGCTCAAAAGTGAAAAAATATCATCAGAATAACTGAAAACTGAGTGAAAGTTCGTAAGAATATTCCTGTTCAGCACAATATTTGTCTATATGTCTACACTCTGGCACAGTTTAGTTCTCGGGGTAACTGGGGTTTGTTTTGTTGGAAATCAGAAGTCATGCCAGTCTCTCCTCTGAGAATGTAAAGTTTTTTCTCAAAAAAGGTTAGCTCTTGTCCATGACTCAGCCATGATTGGGAGAGTTTGTTAGCCTTCTTCGATGGCTAATTTTGGTTTTAACTCAACACACCTGGAAGATGGAGACACACTTGAGGAATTGCTTCCGTCAGACTGGTCTGTGAGCATGGCTGTGGGGCATTTTTCCTGCTTTCTAGTTGGTGTGGAGGACCCATCCCAGGCTGCAATGGGTCCCTGTGCAGATGGGCCTGAACTGTGTAAGGGAGGAAGCCAAGTGACAGCCAGGGAACAGCCTGTAGGGATCCATCCATGTGGTTATCGCCTCGGCTTGTTTGAGTTCCCTCTCAGAGTTCCCTTAGTCATGTGACCAGGAAGTTAGGATTTAGTCATGTGACCAGGAAGTTAGGATTTAGTCATGTGTTCAGGAAGTTAGGATTTAGTCATGTGACCAGGAAGTTGGGATGTGATTAACTCTTTCCTCCCCAAGTTGCCTGTGGTTATGATGTTCATCCCAGCAACAGAAAGCAAACTTGAAAACCTTCCTACATACATTTTGAGTTACTCCAACTGTTAAATGAAATACATTCTCCACTGAAAGAAATTTCTCCCCATCTCTCTCTCTGTGCCCATCTGCCCCCCAACACCCCTCTAGGGGGAACACAAGCAGCATATGTGTGTGGAGGCCATGTATTTTGGAAGTCAGCTTTCCCGTTGTGCTTTGTTTTTGGCAGCCTCTCTTGTGTGTTCCCAGCTGGGTGGCCCACTGGTTTCCAGGCCATTTTCCCGTCTCTACATCCCCGACTTTATTGTGCTTGCTTGTTTATGGTCCTGGTGATCGTGCTAGAAACTTCCATGTGGCAGATTTATTGCCTTTGTCGATCCCTCCTTCCAAAGGCGGCCAGCCATTCTTGGGAACTTGGAGTCTTTCCTTCCAACTCATAGTCTTTGTTGCTTTTTATACTTTTATTATTTTAAGTATTCATTAAATGGTCAGTATATGTGCATACGTGTGTTTATTTATATGTGTAATGTTAAGTGCTTCTCACATTTATTTATGTGTGTGTGTGTGTGTGTACCTGTGAGGCCCTGTAAAGTATAGTGAGTTTGGAGGTCAGAGGACAACTTGCAGAAGTCCGTTCTGTTCTTCTGCAATGCGTCCCTGCCTCCCTGGGATCAAACTCATGTTTCCAGGCTTGGCAAGCAAGCACTTGTACCCAGTGGGCCATGCCTCCCGCCTCTATATTTGTAATTTTGTGTGCTTCCACAATCAATATGCTATTTTGTCCTGGGTTTTTTGTTTGTTTGGTTTTGTTTCTTCGTGTTCTAATTTAAGTTGTCGGTAGACTGGCACACACAGCTTTAGTTAGCTTATATTACTGTATCATATGCCATTCTGTGAGGATCCTTATCTGCAGTATGCCCCACTGACATTCTATTGGTTGGCTGCAGTCCAGGTGCTCAACAGTGCTGTGATGAGCAGTTCCAAAGTGCACTGCCCCTCGAAGTCATGGGGACAGCTTTTCTAGAAACTAAACAAAACAACAACAAAAAAAAACCAAAACCCAAACAAACCTTCCCTTCAGTGTCCTGTGAATAGAGGAACCTTTAAGACATAGGTATCCCTGGGGGCCTGGAAGAGACTGCTTCTTGTGGAAGCTGTTGGGTGGCCTGTGTTAGTAATAGAGATCCTGGAGCCCAAACCCTGGGTTGGAATCTTGGCGCTCTGACACTTAAAGACAACTCAGTTCAGTTCTGTCTAATGTGTCCTTGAGAATGAATGCACACACACACACACACACACACACACACACACACACACACACAACACATACCCGTGGCTGCTGCCCATGTCCTAATGTTCAATTAAATGGATATCAGAATTACTATTATTTGGAATGGAAGAATATGAAGCGCCACCTTGTGGACTATCTTTGATAACCCTGTTTTGTTTTGTTTTGTTTGCGGTAGCCGGTTCAATACACCTCCTGCCACAACAAAGAAGGGCAGATCAGAGTGACAGCCCAGAAGGGAAACAGTACCTGCTTCACTTTGTTATCATCTAGCGCCAGGATCTCCAGGTTCTTGAGCGCGCAGATCTGCAAGGGAAAGTGTTCTATGTGGTTCTGGCTGAGGTCCAGGAAGCGCAGGTCGACCAGGTGCTTGAAAGAGCGCCGCAGCCCGTGCAGGCTGGTGTTGCGCAGGTACAACAGATGCAGCGATTGCCAGCCGCAGAGGAGGCGCGGCACCTTCTCCAGACGGTTCCCGCTCAGCCCCACCTCTGTGACCTCCTTGAGACGCTCCAGGGTGGATGGCAGGGAGTGGATGGAGTTCTGGGTCAAATCCAGCACCGACAGCTTGCTGCACTGGCCCAGAGACTCGGGTAAAACCATCAGGTTGTTAGACGCCACGTAGAACTTCTGCAGCCTCTTCAGGCGCCCGATATCTTCCGGGATGCTCTTCAGCTTGTTGTCGTCCAGGTCGATCACCTCCAGGTTGCAGAGGACACAGAGGTCGCAAGGGAAAACCTCGAAGTGATTCTGCTTCAGGTAGATCTCCCTGAGCTTGGTTTGGTTCACGATTTCCTTGGGCAGCGACTCCAGGTAGTTCTCTGACAGACCGAACAGCTCCAGGTGATGCAGGGATTTGCAGATGCTGGTGGGAATCTCTGTCAGGCCGGTGCGGTAGAGCCGCAGTTCCCGAAGGGTGCGGAGACAGCTAATGACCTGCAGGGAGGAGCCGACCAGCGGGTTGTCGCTCAGGTCCAGTGACTCTAGGCTGCTCAGTGCCCCCAGCTCCTGGCACAGATTTTGCAGGTCGTTGTTGTTCAGATAGAGGACCTTAATATTCTGTAAATACTGAATGTCCTGGGGAATTTCTTCAATCTGGTTATTCTCCAGATGCACTTCTTCTAATTCTTTTAAGGCCAAAATCTCTGACGGGATGGTCTTCAACCTCTGGTTGGAACAATCAATGAAAAATGTTCTATCAATGATCTGGTGAGGATTACTTCTCTGAAGAACCTTGGAAAAATGTTCTTGTCTGAGTACTCTCCTGGTCAGGTATTTAAAGGTGTCAGCCATCCCAAATCTGAAATACCGTGCGTGAAAGGGGGGGGGGGAATCAGATTTCCCAGACAACCAGACTGAAGGGGGGGCAGGGGTGCAAAGGTTAAATGACTGAAATTATTCTGCAACATAAAATTTAAAATTTTTTAATTTCATATCAGGGTGAGAGCTAAAGGGTAAGTTTGTACACATGTGTTAACACAGAGATGGCCTTATTTCAGTTTTAAAATGTTGCTTTTTTAGGGGCTTAAAAATGCCTATAAAAACACTTGAAAAGCACTTATTTCTCTTGCATAGGAACCCAGTTGGGGATCCCAACACCCAAATCTGGAGGGTCACAACTGTCTGTAACTCTGCCTCCAGAGTCATCCCATGCCTTCTCCTGGACTCCCAGCCAGCTCACCCCTGAAAATGCATAATTGTTTTTTTTTTTTCAAAGATGAGCATAGTGTTGCACACCTTGAATCCCAACACTGGGGAGGCAGAGACAAGAGGATCTTTGTAAGTTTGAGACCAACCTGGTCTACAAAGTGAATTCCCGGACAGCCAGCGATACATAGTGAGACTCTGTCTCAAATCAACAGAAAAACAAAAACAAATAATTTTTTTATGGTGCTTATCTTGCTTCAGTTTCAAATGAGTTCTAGAAGGCTCCAAAAGATCATAGCTCTCGCCATCACCCCCAAAAGACATTGATAAAAATTATATCATATATAATATGATATATATATAATATGTATGATATATAATATATAAAGTTATCAGAGGTGAAAATTAATGATCAGCAACCACGTTTTTCTCTGTAAATAGAAACCAGTGGAAGGCCATGTCTGGTGAGGCTGGAAAGGCAGAGAAGCCAGCCTTCCATAGACAAACTAAAAGCTAACTGAACAAACAAACCACGTCTGGAACAGGAGAACCCAGCTAAAGAAAACAATTTTTAATAGTTCCATGTATGTCAAGAGGGGCAACTCCACTAGTCTGGAGTACTCGAAAGTGCAGGGTGAGTTTTCCCACCAGCCAGGGCTCCGTTAGATATCGATATGACAAGAGCCTTTTAAGGATGGTGCAGGTAGGACCAAGAAGGATCCTGGTCTCAGCTGCTGTGCTGCTAGCTCCGGAGGCAGGGCATACCCCGTCCCATCTCTCCCCTCCTCCCTTTCCCCTCCCCCTCCCACCTCTCAGCCTGGCTGGTGCAGCATCTCCAACCTTTCTTTCCTTTCCTTTCTTCTACGTTCTTAATTCAAAAGAATCTGACAGAGAAAAGGGCACAGGCTAACCTAAGGCACCCCTCAACTTTCCTGGAAACTCAAGGGGTAAATGCACATATTTCTGCACTTTAGCTTGTTACCTGTGGAGAAAGGACCTTGAAACTCAATTCCTGTACCCACCCAGAGCTTCTGCCTTGCCTGGGCTTTCCCGTTAGTGGAGGCACAGGGATGGAAATTGCCTACGAGGTAAGGATTTACATACTTAGTTATTCACTTTTAACTTATAGCCTCTCCTAGATTTCTGTGACTGTGGTTATGCAACCGAGCATTCGAGGTCCCCAGCATCCTGCCCCGACCCTTCACAGCCTTACTACAAAGAAGATGCGAAGACTCCACATGGCTACGACCTTGCCTGCCTCCATACTGTACTTATTGTACTGACTGTACCTGTGCTTCTGCAGCTTGACTATCTCAGATTAGCCCGGAAGTCGCCTTCCAGAGGGCTCTACTTCTTCACAAAAATCCTTTAAACTACTATACACTTGGAGTTTCTACCATTAGATTCCGAGCTTAGCCCTTCGCAAAAGGTGAGACAGGCTGGGTCACCTGGGTTTGTCGTCCTGGTCCCTAGCCCAGCAGACGAGGCTCCTAAGCCCTTGAAGCTCCTCCTTCAGAATCGGTAACCTAGTGAGAATAGGTTTAAAGTGATGATCACTGCTTCCCACTGCAGGCCTCGAGGTTCTAGAGTACCCCGCCCTCTTCACGGTGGCCCCGCCTCTTCCCCCTTCCTCCAAAAGGAAGCTTCTGTGGTTGCCATGGGAGCGACTCGGGTTACAGGACTGGTAGTGGGCCGAGCCCTGTGAGGACAGAGCAGGAGCTGACTGTTGAAAAAGTTCAGCCACCGCGGCCTTCCTCATCAGAGGTCGGTCGAGGTCGGCAAAGCGAGCTGGGTAAGGGGCACCGGGCCCTGCGGCTTCAGACCAAGGGAAGGGCCGCGGATCCCGCCTGCAGAAGCCCCAGGTATGGCGGCGCCGTTGACCATCGCTGGTTCCCTGTCTTTGTGAAGAGGGTGGCTTTGCTCTGGGGTCTGGGGGAGGTATGATGGGGTTCTTCTGCGCCCCTAAATTTGTGGAAGTCCCGGGAAAACACCCCAGATAAGAGGCTCCTCAGACATTTCTGAGTTCCCACTTCTAGACCACCAGCAGTTTCTTTTAACCACTTTATCTTTTTTTTTTTAAAAAAAATTAGCATATAGAAGAAGAGATTTCATCGCGACGTTTTCATTCATGTATATATACTTCCACATGGACTTTGAGTATGGCTGCATCCATGAATTTAACAAATTAAACATAAGGCTGGGGATATATTCTGGGGCTGAGTGGTTGCCTGGCATCCAAAGAAACCAGAGTTCCTGCCACTACTTTGGGACAATTGTTTTAAAGTTGTGTGTTGCGGGGGCTGGACAGACTGCCCAGAGAAACATTAACAAGGGAAATAAGATGATTAAGGAGGGACACCGACACCGCTAGTCTGACCTGGAGTCTGATGGGGGAGGAGGGCAGGGCTTCGGGAAGACTTTTGCCTTGCACCCATGGCTGTGATTGCTGCCTTCTCCAGTCATGGGCCTCTGAAGAAAACAGTGTAGAGACTCAGGTCTTGCCTTTGCTCTTGACCCCTAGAAGGGCAGACACCTTTAAGTGCTGGTATTCCATACCCATGAAGTTAGTAGTCTGAGGCGGGAGGAAGAGAGCCAGTGGGAGGGAGCCCAGCTCTGGCTTTTGTTTAGAAACCACAGGAGTGTCTGTTTCCAGGATGCTAATACTGCACTTGTTAGTTGATGGTGTTCCCTATGTGCCACAGACATCTCTGAATGGGGCATTCAGATCCCATCTCCACTCCGAAGCTCAGCAGCCCAAAGACTCTTTGCGCATCTAATTATCATAAATATCCTAAGTGCATGTGTGCTCACACACACATACAAACACAAATAGATTAAAATAAATATTTTGAAAATTATAAGAAAAGTTCATTTCCCTTCAACTTAAATATACCAGATCTTAAGTCTTGGTCTGCAGCTTTGAGTGGTAAACTCTTAGAGGGTAGATGGTCGCTCAGCAGTGGATGCTTTCACGTAACAGCCAGGCATGGAGAAGGATGGATCTCAAAGGTGCTCCGGCCAGCTAATCTAGCCTAAACAGTGTCTGTAATAGTGGTTCAGTGACCTGTAGACCCATTTCAAACAATAGGACAGAGAACAGAGGAAGATGACACTTGATGTCAACCTCTGGCTTCCACAAGCATAATCCCTGGATTTCCACCACACACACAGGAAGTAAAGAAGGAAATCAATCTTAGAGCAAGGAAATGGAAGAGGGCTGAAGTACGTGAAATGTGAGCCAGGCCTCAATGTGATGTGAAGATGCTATCAAATTAGTTTGGTGTCAAGGTATCCATCCAATCCAAGTGGGTTGATTTCTCGGACCCTTCTGGAGTCCGATTGTTGAATAAAACTGTCTTCACTTAGAGCTATTTTAGGAAACCCTGTCCTTGGAACCCAATGGGGCACATGCAACCTTTAGACTCAGTTTGATTTTGCCTAGAGTAATTTCTCTGGACATCTTTTCCTCCGCTACCAAGTTTAACACATGGTAGAGGTTAGTTGCTCTCTTTTAGGGTGCTGACTGGAGTCACAGTCTGCCCACCGTCTCTGGTTATATTTACAGCCGCCCAGCCCCACCCTTAGTTCTTTCTCCTTCCCTTCCTCTACCTCACTACACATACATACACATACACACTCATTTCTTTGAAAGAAGCTTAGTTGCTGTTGTTGAAGCTTTGGAGATAATTTATACCCGATGGCGAATGATGCATTTATGTTTCCAAAGCTCCAGAGTCGATGGAGAAGCTCGAGGCACAGTACTGTTACTTTTGTTCAGAAAACATACGGAAAGCTAACCCTTTTATACTGAATATACTCCAAAAGCTGGATGAAGAAATTGAAAAGCAGTAAGGAAGCTAAGTATTCAACTGTACCAAAAGTTCTTGCTGATCTTCATTTCTGTGAAGCCCTGGACTGTGCAGCCATTTTATCCCCACTTGAAAAGGGCTTAGTAAAATGGACATTGTTAATAGGTAGATGCGTGACACTGTAAGATCTTAGGTGTGGTATCTGACACGGGGATAGCACTAGACCGGGAACCCTCAAGCCAGTTCCCATGAGCTGAGTGAATTCCTGAAAATCCTTTGTCCTGCTTGTCGCTCTCGTATCTGTTTTGTTTTGTCAACTTGACATATTAGAGTGACATGGAGAAGGGGCCACCATTGAGAAAATGCTCCCATCAGATTGTCCATAGGCAAGTCAGTAGGGACATTTTCTTAATTAATGATGAATATAGAAGACCCCAGATCACTGTGGGTTGGTGCCAACTCTGGGCATATGGTCCTGGGTGGTATAAGAAAACAGACCGAGGAAGCTAAAGGCAGCAAGCTAGGAAACAGAGTTCCTCCATGGCTTCTCGTTCAGTTCCTGCCTCCAGGTCCCTGCCTTGAGTCCCTGCTTGACTTCTCTCAGTAGCGGGAATCACCCTTTCCTCCCCAAGTGGATTTGGTCATGGCGTTTTATCACAAGGATAGAAACCTAAGGTGTCCTCAAAACATTCAGTGTGCTTATGTCAAGACTGGGTTTGAGGATTAGCTTTGTCGACCTGACACAGCCTAGCACCATTTGGAAACAAGACTTTTTTATTTGACTAGGCTGTGCCAGTGTCTGTAGAGAATTTTCTTAATTAAGTCAATTGGGTGGGGAGATCCAGCCTACTGTGGGTAGCACCATTTCTTAGACAGGGTTCCTGACCTGGAGAAATCAAGCTAAATACGTGCAACCAAGTGAGCACGCATTCATTTCTTTCTGTCTGCTATTAACTGTGAGGATGATGTCAACTAGCTGCTTAAAGCTCCTTCTACTATGACCTCCCCTCAAGGGTAGATAACTTGGAATCAAACCTAAAACCAACATTTCTCCCTTAAATTTCTTTTTCCTTTTTCTTCCTTCCTTTTCCCTCCCCTTCCCTTTCCTCCCCTTCCCTCCCCTTCCCTCCCCTTCCCTTCCCTTCCCTCCCC
>NW_022196899.1:23260375-23270358 GCF_008632895.1 Mastomys coucha
TCCCCCCCCCTCGTTTGTTTTTGTTTGTTTGTTTGAGCCAGTATTTCTGTGTATAACCCTGGTTGTCCTGGAACTCACTTTGTAGATCAGGCTAGCCTCAAACTCAGAGAAATCTTCTGAGTGCTGGGATTTAAGGTGTGTGCCAACAGAGCCTAACCCTTAGATTTCTTTTTTTTCCAGATGTTCTGTCACAACATTTAAAAAAAAAAAAAAAAGGGTAGTAGGGTTATGAGAGAGAAATTGAAATGATGGGAAAGGTACCTGTGTTAACCTGGATTGCAAAGTCTCTGATATTACTACTAACAATGGAAGGGTTTCAAGCTTTGTGTTAACATTGTCCTCCTCCTCACTTTCTTCATCTCTTTAATTTTGACAGACCCAATGAAAAAATCACTGTAAACATTGCTGGTAACAGTCGCTTAGTTTCAGGACAGAGGATAACAGGTGAAGACTTTTGGCTTCTTTCCAAAGCTTTAAGGAACCAGCCATGTATCAGTGGTAAGTTTGCTTGTTGGTAAACACTGCCTGCTTTTCACTTTCCTGATTTTAAGTACTCTTTGTACGGAATATCAGTTTCTTTTCACCTGTGTGTTTCAGGTGTAGATGTGAGGTATAACCTCATAGGCGATGTTGGTGCCTACTATGCTGCAAAACTACTTCAGGTATTACGTTGCTGCTAGCAAATATTCTTATCCACCATTCTGCTGAGAGATGAGGCCACCTAGACAAATGGCACATAGCCAAGCACTGAGTATGGAAAACACAAAGGGGCTTAAATCTACTCTGTGTCTAATGCCTGGAATACATGGGACCCACTTCCGTTTGGTACTAGGAGAGCTGATACCTGGACCTCCTGAGTTGTCTTTTGCAAACCCATATGCCATGGTTAAATATGCAAAGATGCTCACACATCCAGTTGTTGGTACAACTCGATGGAGTCTTTTCCTTCTAATGATATTACAATTTCAGTATTTGGGAGAGAAAGGTGACTCTGAATCCCCTTAAACGGCGATTGCCTTTGTTAGAATTCCGTTAGCGTGTTTACTTAAATACTGTGCATATGTTGATTGATTCTAGTAAATGCAGATATGATAGCTTCTTTCTCTCCTTACTATAGAAACGACCAAGTATCACTTACTTAAACCTTATGTTTAATGATATTGGACCTGAAGGCGGAGAATTGATCGCTAAAGCACTACATGTAAGCATTTGCATATTTCAAAGTAGTATGTCACGGGTGAATTTAACTTCTAGTAGTTTGGAAACAGCATAGTCAAAGTTCATACGAGCTTATGCTATTTCAGTCTTTTCTATTTATTTATTTATTTATTTATTCACTTTACATCCCGATTGCAGCCCCACCCCCATTATTTCAATTTTTTTTGTCTGCCCCCATGCACGTGTGTGTGTGTGTGTGTGTGTGTGTGTGTATTTTGCCTGAATATATGTCTGTAAAACCTGCCTATATGCCTGCAGAAGCCAGAAGATGGAGTCAGATACTCTGGACCTACTGAAGTTACACATGGTTGTGAGCTGCCATGTGGATGCTGGGAATTGAACCTGGGTACCCTGGAAGAGCGGTTCTCTTAACTGATGAGCCATCTCTCTAGCCTTGCATTTTTATTTTCTATGAGTGTTTTGCCTGCAGAGGTCAGAAAAGGGCATTCTTATGTCCTGGAACTGGGTGACTGTTAACCACCATGGAAATGCTGGGAAACAAACCAGGTCTTTTGCAAGAGCAGCAATTGCTCTTAACCACTGAGCCGTTTCTCTAGCCCCTTAAACATACAGTTTTAATGTGTTTCAATTTATAAAAGCACAGCTCCTACTTGCGGACTGTGGACTTGTTGAAAAAAATTACTAACCAGCTTTGCTGGGTTGTAGTGGTGCATACATGTAACTTCAGAACTGGGAAGGACAAGCAAGAGGGGAGTTCAAGCATAACTGAGCTCAAGTCAAGTCCAAGCAACAAATATGAGACCTTAAAGGAATGCACCATCTCTCTCTTTCTGATACTTACTGGCTGTAGTACAATCCAACCAAGTCGCCTTTCACCCCTCCTGCCACCTGCCACGCTTTCTCCACCACGACAGACTGTGTTTCCTGCTCTGTGAACGAAAGACAACCAGCTCCTCCTCGAAGTTGCTTCTTGGCAGGATACTTGGTCACAGCAAGAAGAGATAGCAACAATACAGAAAATGCTACTGAGAGTGTTACTGTAAGAAAAACAACAAAACAAAACAAACAAAAACCCTATATAGTCTGTAAGCCTTCCTATGGAAGGAATATGAAAGCATTTGAAACCATGAGCTAGGGGATCCCTAGAATCGTCTGTAAATGGGGTTTGATGAGCCATCGTGTTAGGAGTCTGGAAGCCTAGGGTGCTAACAGAAATGTGGACGTTGAGATGGACCAGCGAGTAAAAGTCTTTGCCATGCAAGCTTGGTGACCTGAGCTTCTCCTCTAGACTTCAGGGTAGAAGGTGAGAACCAATTCTCCAAAGTTGTCCTCTGCATTCAACATGTTTGCCATAGCAGGTACATACACCTACTCTCATGCAAATACCACACACACACACACACACACACACACACACACACCACCACCACCACTACCACCACCACCACCAACAACAACAAAAACAACAACAATAGAAAAATAAGGGGCTGGAAAGAATACTTGGCAGAGGGCCCAAATTTGGTTCTCGGCATCCACACACCAGCTCACAACTGTCTCTAATTCCAGTCCCAAAGGATCTGACATCCTCTTCTGGTCTCTGTGGGTACCAGCATGCATCTGCTGCACAGACATACACACAGACAAAACCATAAAATAAAAATAAATAAAATTAAAAAAGAGAAAGAAACAGGAGTAGAGGAGATGAGGCTGGTGGAGTTTCAGAGGAGACAGACTACCAGGAACTGGGCTGGAGAGCCTGCTGTGGTCCAAGGAGGCCAGGCTATCTCATGAGCTGGCAGCAGACCTCAGAGGGGTCTTCCACGAAATGCAGATTTTGCAGGCATGTGTGGTACAAATGTGAGAGGTTTGTAGACTTGCACCAAGGTTCCAGATAATGCTGAGGCCATACAAGGTACAGCAGGGTCAGATCCTTGCACGGGGCTTCTGAGCTGTGCATGAATGTACGAAAGGTGAAGTCTAAATGGCAATGGAAAGCCAAGATATTGGAGATACCAGAAGCATGGAATGTTTTTCGGGGAAAGGTGTGGTGGGCAGGAAGAAGAACCAGCCCATGAAAGTGCCCATAATTGTCAGAGGGAACAGAGTTGGAAGGGCAGTGACCCAGCCCTAGTGGAGCCCCAAGACTGGACATGCAGATTCTGGTTTGAGCTTGCTGTAGTGTGATCCTTCCACGTTGTCCTTGAATTTGTCTCTGATGGAGTGTACTTGGTACCATTGGATATAGGAAGTGTATAACTTTTCCTCTCATTTTATAGGGGCTTACAGTTAAAGGAGCCCCTTGAGTCTCAGAGCAGGGTTTTGTAAATTTGGGACTGCTAAGACTTGGGGGGATTGTGGAAATGAGCTTAGTGCATGTTGCTCATGAGAGGACCAGTGGTGGGATGTAGTTTATAAGTGATACATTTAGGTATTGAGCTGACAAAGAGTTGGTGTATTATAATATTTAATGTTCATTGTCAACTTGACCGGACTTGGGATCATAAAGGAGACACACCTCTGAGTGTGTTTGTGAGGGCATTTTCAGAGGTTTAACCAAGAAAAGAAAACAGAACATAAATGTGGGTGGCACCACTCCATGGACCATGGGATTTGACCTCATGAGCATTCATCTTTCTGCTTCCTACCTGCAGTGGCAATGTGACCAATCACGTTACTTTCTTGCTGTGCTAAACTCTATCTCCTGAACTGTGAGCTTGAACAAACATTTTCTTCCTTAAAAACATAGCAAGATTGATTGTGATATAATTTGCATATGCAACATATATTCTCCCAAAGTTGTCAGTTCAAAGGAAAATTTTAAAGTGTATTTTAAGAGGCTGGGAGTGGTGGTGCATGCCTTTAATCCCATTACTTGGGAGGCAGAGGCAGGCAGATTTCTGTGAGTTTGAGGCTGGTATGGTTTACAAACAGTTCCAGGCCAGCCAGGGTTACATAGTGAGACCTTATCTATCAATAAATGTATTTTATTTACAGAACTGTGTGATCATTACTACCACCATTATTTTTAGAATATTTTTATTTGTGTGTTTAGGTATGTATGTGTTGGGGGAGTTACATACACCCTCAACACCATTGCTCTAAGACAGGGTCTCGTAAGCTGTTGGCCTGGCTGTTGATTAGGCTGGATAGCCAGTGAACATTCAGGATCTCCCTGTTTCTGCGTACTGTTGCTGGAGGAGTTACAGGTTTGGGCAGCCATGCTTGGCTTTTTACCTGGGTGCTTGGGATTTGAACTCAAATGCTCATGTGTGCAGACTATTGCTTTTATCTACCAAGCTATCTCCCACCCTATTTATAGGACCTCCAAAGAAAATCCTTGTACTGGTTAGTGAAGCCTCCTTTCTACTTCTCAGCCTTTGCAGCCACTGATAATGTAAACAGAATCATACAATGTATGGCTTAATATTTCCAAGGTTCATTCATGTTGTAATATACTTTGAAATTTTATGTGTAGGAGGAGTGTTTTACCTGCATGCATGTCTGTATACCATATGCTTGCCAGGTACCTCAGGAGGCCAGAAGAGGGTGTCAGACTCCTCAGTATTGAAGTTATGGATAGCTGTGAACCACTACTTGGGTAATCAAACTTAAGTCAGTATCTTCACTGCTGAGTCATCTCTCCAGACCCATAACAGATTTTAATAGTCTATTCTGTGGGTATATCATATTGTGCTCATCTACCAATTGATAAGCACTTGAGTTTTTACTTTTAGCTATTATGAATAATGCTACCGTGCACCTCCATATTCCTATATGAACAAATATTTTTGATTGGGAGAAGGTATATATGTAGGAATGGAACTGCTGGGCCTTGTGATAGCTCTGTAAAACATCTTGAGGAACTACCAAACTGTTTCCAAAGTAGCTTCACCGCCTGACAATTCTTTCAGCCATGTGAGTGTTGTAGGTCCTGCCATCCTTTGTAGAACTGTCCCTGCCACCTTGGTCCACACCATCTGAGCACATGTGAGACGGTGTCCCTAATCAACAATGGACTTAGCATTGATCCAGGGTTCTTGTTTGTTCTTCCTTTGGAGGGACCTTTGTTCAAATCTTCTGCCTCTTTAAAGCCTGCGTTTTGTCAGTTTTGAGATGATATCTCACCATCCTGCTCAGGTTAGTCTAGAACCTCTGAGCTCAAGTGATCCATTGGCTTGAGTTTTCTGAGCACATGGGGCTACAGTGGTACACTGTGTGCCTGGATGATTGTCTATTGGAGTTTTGAGCATAATTCATATGTTCCAGATACAAGACCCTATCAGACTTATGATTTCAAAATATTTTCTCTTACTTTCTTGATGTTCTTTGAAACAAAACTTATGGATTTTGACAAAGCTCACATTTAGTTGGTAATTATTCTAATAGTTTTCTTTTATTCACTCATTATGACATACTTTTTGTCTATAGTGAGAAGTATTCTTTTATATGTGGCTATCCAGTTATCTCAAGGGTATACATTAAGAAATGAATCCTTCCCTCACTCAATTGTCTTGGCACCTTTTTCACATCATCAGTTGGGAAAGAGATCAAAGAGGGGATATAAGAGATGGCAAAACCCTTGCTGTCCTAAACTGGCTCTGTAGACCAAACTGGCCTCGAATTTGGAGATCTGCCTGCCTCTGTCTTCTGAGTGTTGGGATTAAAGGCATGTGCCACCTGCACCCTGCAGAGTTATTCTTGTAATATTACTTTGGAGTATTTCACTTCTAGAATATAAAAATAGAAATGCCTGTTGGGTGAAGCTTGAATTCTGCTCCCTTGAGTATCTATCTCTCTCTGAACAGCTGTCTTGGGAGTGAACTACTTTAGACTTCCTGTACATAGTATAAGGTCATGTCAGATGTAACAATTTTACCTGTTTCTTTTTCTTTATAGCCTCTTGATTTATTTTGGTGGTTCACATGTGCCCAAGAACATATTAATTTCTTCCAGATTTTCTAATTTCTTGGAATATGTTTTCAGAATTGAATCTTGGATTTCATCTTCTGTTGTAATACCTTTCCATCTCTACCTTTGATGAGTGTTCTTTCTCTTGGCTGATTTGGCCAAGGGTTTGTTACTCATGTTCATCCTTTTAAAGAATCAATGTTTTGTTTAACTGAGTCTATGGATTATCTGTTTAGTGTCCATTTCATCATTTTAGATTTGGGGTATGTGTGTGTGTGTGTGTGTGTGTGTGTGTGGTATGTGTGTATACAGACATGGGTATTAAGTCTAGAGGTAGATGATAGATGTATCACTTGCCACCTTATTTTTTGAGACAGTGTCTCTGAGCCTGGAGCCCATTTTAGCTAGACTAGCTAGCCAGTGAGTCCTTGGGAACTGCCTGTCTGGCCCCTGCTTTCCCTAGAGTGGAGATTCCACATACACCACTGTGCCGGTGTGACTAGGATCGGAACTTCCTCCTGCCTATACAGTAAGCACTTTACCCACTAAGGTATCTCCCAGCACTTTTTTCTAAGATCTTCTGGTACATAATTAGCCAAGTCCTCTGATTGATAAAAAAAAAAAACATCAAAGCTTGGATTTGGGCATGTGTCTGTACACATGTATGTGTGCATGTGGAGGTCATAAGACAACTTGGAGAGTCTTCTTACACAAGTCCTGGGAATCTGTCTTAGTATTTTGCTGTAATAAAACACATGACACAATCAGCTTGAGGAAGAAAGACATTAACTCATCTTATAGCTTGTAGTCCATCATCTGAGGAAGTCAGGGAAGGAACTCAAAGCCGGAACTGATGCAGAGGCCACAGGCTTACTGGCTTGCTCTGTCTGCTTATTACATGTACAGCAGAAAACCTCCAGCCCAGGGTGGCACCACCCACAAAGGTCAGGCTCCTCCCAATCAATCACTGATCAGGAAAATGCACTACACACTTGGTTAAAGGCCAATCTGATTGGGGAGTATTTCCTCAGTTGAGGTTCCCTCTTCTCAAATGGCTCTAACACGTGTTAAACCAACATAAAACTAGCAAGCACAGAATCCAGCTTAGGTACTTGGGCTTGGTGGCAGATCCTTCACATAATGAGCCATCTTGTTGGCAATGATGTCTTTGATGGACCACAGACTTTTTAAAGAACTGCTTCTGCTGTGTCTTAAAGTTCTGAGAGGTCTGATTTTCACTGGGTTCTAGGAAGTCTCAAAATCTGGTTCTTCAGTGACCCACCATCAGTCATGACTGCACCCTTCATCCCATGCATCTGGACAGTTACTGAACTTTCACTCACTCCATTAGGGTCTAATAAGATACAAGAAACAATCTCAACTTTAAAAACTAGAGTGACTTAGTGAGTAAAATGTGATTGCTTTCCTCCACGTAGGCTGTGGAGAGGATTGTATATTCTGCAGCTGTGAGAAGTAGTAGCTTGCGGATGTCTGTGAAAACATTTTTCTTTTTTGAGACGGGATCTCATGTAACCTGGACTGGCCTCAAACTCACTGTGTAGCCAAGTATGACGCCAAATGTCTGAACCTGGTCCTCCTCCTCAGAACTGTACACACTAGCACACTTGGCTTGTTGAATCCACATTGATCTATGGCAATTTAACTCTTTA
Organism: Mastomys coucha; assembly: GCF_008632895.1. Lineage (NCBI taxonomy): Eukaryota > Metazoa > Chordata > Mammalia > Rodentia > Muridae > Mastomys > Mastomys coucha. The sequence continues at coordinate 23,268,133 of NW_022196899.1, forward strand.
GTTTCTTTGTTGACCTTTTCTGTGACCTACATTTGGTAAGAGTGGATATATTGAAGTCACCATTATTACTGTATTGAAGTCTTCCATTATATGTCCAGTTGTGTTTGTTTTATGAAGTTGGGTGGCCCCAGTGTTCAACACAATATACTTGCAATCACTATCTTCTTGGTGGAGTGCTCCCTTTCTTGTGGCTTCTGTCGTTTAAATTCGGCTTGAGTAGTACTGTTTCAGATGCAAGCCTAGCACACAAGTATACTCTTCATGTTCAGGGACCGCTTTCTTCCTAGATCCTGCTTGATCCTGTTTGGTCCCGTTTGATCCTGTTTGGTCACGTGCCTCTGCTAGTAAGCTGTTAAGGCTTTCAGACAACACTTGACTTTCTGCTTCTAAGATTTCTTTTAATTTTACATTTATTTTTCCTGCATTTGCTGCTCTTGCAGAGGGCTTGGGGTAAGTCCCTAGCACCCACATAGCAGCTCCTAACTGACTTTAACTCTAGTTCTAGGGCATCCAACAACCTCTATTGGTCTTCATGGACACCAGGCGTGTGCATGGTACATACATACAGGCAAATACCCATATACATAAAATAAAAATAAATGAAAAAATTTAAGTGAGAGTTGGGGATGCTGCTCAATGACAGGACATTTGCCTGGCATATGTGAGGCCCTGGTTTTGATCCCCACCATACATGCATGCAAGCATGTGAGTACACACACACTCATACACACACACATACACACAGACACACACATACACAAGTACTGTGCAACTAGGGAATGACAGCTGAACACAAAACTTTCAGGAATGATGGGATATATTTTGGAATTAGCTGAAGGAAGTAAATGCCATTAAACACTTTAGAATAGTTCGCTCTTGCCATGTGAACTTCACCTCAGTAATATATTTTTCTTTTTTTCCCCTTTCCCTTCTCCCTTTTTGCCACGGACCAGGGTTTCTTTCGGGGAGCTCTTGTTCTGTGGGATGAGAGTTCTGGCCAGGTGTGCAAGGGATTCGGCGTGTGATAGACACGACATAAGAAGTGTGTTATCTGAATGTATTTCTCAAAAATGTCATGAGGCTTTTACAGTCATTGCAAAAGAGAGATGAAAAATCTGGCAGCTCAGTAGTTGCAGTACATCTGAGGCCATCTAAAATACACTGGGTCTAAAACAGTAGCCATCTCCTCTGGACTGGTGCAGCATCCCCCCACACCCCCACCCCGGGCTCCGAGCATGCTCAGGCCACATGGGCCCAGCCGGAGTTGGGGGTGGTGGTGCGGGTGAGCCAGCCAGGACAGAGGCTCGGATTTTGAATGCTCAATGCAGACTGCTGCATATGGTCTCTCACACACACTCTGCTCAAGGTCCCGCCCATCCTAGGTAAAACACCCACTATGCTAATCTTTTGGGCAAGTAGAGACTGTCTCTTGCTAATTCCTAGGAGTGGTTCAGCTGCAGTACTGAGAAGGAGGATTCTACTTGACCTTGCCCTGGGATAAGTCTCCCATTCTGTAACCTTCAATGCCCTATTCCCTTCATTATTTCCCTAACAATGCCAGAGGCAATTAGTCCGGGTGGGTAAATTCCAAGCCAGGGTTTGGCTAAGATGCTGGAACGTTGGTAAAGGTCTGAGAGCAATGTCCAATTTTGTCTAGCTGTTAATAAATCATATCTTGGTGGGCACCTAGCAAGCGAGTTCGCAAGGACGTTCGTTATCTGGACTACCTCTGAGTTAGGGGTGCCAGGAGACAATGCAGGGGCAGGAGACTGGCTTCCATGAAGCTTTTGCCTCAAAAACTGCTGTCATACAAAGTCTGCATGGCACCTTTTGCTCTGAGCCCCTGTGGCTCTGGGCCCCACTGGCTCCAGCCCCACTGGCTCCAGCCCCCCTCTGGCCTGGCTTGCTCTGGCCCATGGGTTTGTTTTTGTTTTTTTATTTGTTTCTCATTATGAATGGTTGTGAGCCACCGTGTAGTTGCTGGAATTTGAACTCATGACCTCTGGAAGAGCAGTCAGTGTTCTTAACCACTGAGCCATCTCACCAGCCCATATATTTTTCTTATGAGACAGATTTACAAAATTTCTAATGAAAACATATTAAAAATCTCCCTTGGAACAGTGGCTCAGGTTCCTTTCGCTCTCTCTGGGCTGGTGTGCTGAGCAGACCTTGGGTGTAAGCTCCACAGCCAGTCCCACAACACCCAGAGGAAGCTCCACTCCCAGG
>NW_022196899.1:23271534-23277020 GCF_008632895.1 Mastomys coucha
CAATTAACTTGGGAGGTGGCTTGTAAGAGAACAAAGAGTGAGACTGAATGCTTTGCTTGACGTTTGTATCAAGTTTGAAGAAGAGGATTTTATAAGTTACTCTTTCTCTGAGAGGAATGCTTTTCAAAATCATCAGTCAATGAACCAGATTCTTACCCTCACCTAATGTCTGTGCCACCCTCTAAGCAGAGACATTGTTCATTGAAAGAGTTGGTGAATGACATTATGGATAGACCATCTTAATGCACACACTATTTCATAAATGAATGTAACCTGTTCTCTGTGGGCTGAGAATAAAGTCACTCACTCAAGTCAAATAGCTTTGACCATAGCAGGAAGTCGGTATCCAAAAATCGAGCCTTCAATTCATTTCTTGGTACAGCAAAACTGTCAACGTTCAGCTTAGCTACGATGGAGGTAAAATCCTTTGGTGATGTGAGGGTCATTGAAGTACAGCCTTATTACAATAAAATCCAGTGTCTAAAAATTGTTCTTATTTTGGGCTTGTACCAGAGTAAGAGCCAAGATTTTAAACTCTACTAAATACAAAACAAACAAACAAAAAGATTTTATATATTTATGTTCATTTAAGAAAATACTAGTAGTGATTATTTTAAAATATACAGGCAATATGTTTGGAGTTATTTAAAATTTTATATTGAGAAAAATGTATTTTCACTATTGCTGTAGATGAGTATCTACATAAGACTGTTAAATTGATTGTTCTATATCAAACAACTTTTATAATACTTATTTTTATTGTTATAATATTTTATAAATTTTAAGGAATATGAAAAAAGTTATATAGCTAAATAAAATTAATAATAGGGTATTTAAAATAAAAGAAAATCTCCCTTACTTCCTGGGCATTTGTTTCTTATTACTCCTCTTCCTTTTTCCTCTTCCTCTTCCTCTTTCTTCTTCTTCCTCCTTCTTCCTTCTTCTTCTTCTTCTTCCCCCTTTTCCTCCTCCTCCTCCTCCTCCTTCCTTCTTCTTCTTTGATTTATTTATTTTATGTATGTGAGTATACTGTGCTATCTTCAGACATACTAGAAGAGGGCATCAGGTTCCATTACAGATGGTTGTGAGCCACTATGTGGTTGCTAGGAACTGAACTCAGGACCTCTGGAAGAGCAATCAGTGCTCTTAACCACTGAGCCATCTCTCCAGCCATTGACCATTCTTTCTATTAAAAGATTTAGCTATTATGAGAAATTGGATGTTACTTTTACAGGATATATCTTGCTCTCTCATTATAAAACTGAGTTTGCAAATAGTAATACAACCTTCTGACTCATTTAATTGAGGGGGAATTTCATGGACTCAAGTTTAAGTAAGGAAACTTTGCTTGTTTTGATTCTTTTTTTCTTTTCCAGAAAAACAAAACTCTTAAATATTTGAGAATGACTGGAAATAAGATTGAGAATACAGGTGGAATGCTTTTTGCTGCAATGCTGCAGATGAACTCAACCCTGGAGAAACTGGATCTGGGCGACTGTGACCTGGTAAGTAAGTTGGTTAATAGGAAAACCACCTGGGCAGTGGGGCATTCTCCCAGAAGGCCACACAGAGAGCTGCTCAAGATGTCAGGCAGATGATGATGAAGTTTGCTGTTTATTTTTGCAAAAGGTCCTGGCATGTTGCCCAAGCTAGCTTGAACCCACAATTCTACCTCCATCTCCCAAGTGCTGGGGTTGCACACATATGCTGCTACCCTGACAAGACAATTTATTAATGGTTAATAAATCTCATTCCCAGTGGGAAATGAGATTTTCTGTTCAAATAATAATATAGACTGCTAACAAAATCAAATGACAGAACTGTAGAGATGGCCCAGCAGTTAAAAGCACTTACTGCTCTTACAGAGGACCTGGTTTGGTTACCAGCACCCATGTGGCCGCTCACAACTATCTGTAACTCCAGTTCTAGGGCATCTGGCACCCCATTCTGGCCTCGTGGGCACTACATTCACATGATGCACAGACACACATGAAGGCAAGACACTTGTACACATAAAATCAAAAGGTTCTAATAAACAGTATTAGATAACTAGCATGGTAAAAGACATTTCTAAGCTCTACATAACTCATTTGAACTTGTGTGTGACTTTACTGAAAAGTATCATACTCATTTACATCAAACAAACACTGCCTCATCAGTACTAATATACCTTCTGACAGAAAATATTTTCAGTATGTTGCACCATGAAGTTGTGATGATTCTAAAACCTGCTAGGAGCCTCCATCCACCAGATGAGATCATCTGCATTTGTTTTGCATGTCTTCAAATTCTAAATCTCACTTTCTTGATCACACTTTCAGGTCTTGAGACCTTTAAATCTGTTGTACAACCTCAGATTAATCAAATCCGTAGGCCATCAAATCTGCAGTGGTTTGGAAGGACTTGTTAAAAAGGAAGCTGTGGCTCTTGAAGCTCTGGGTAGCAGTGGGGCAGTTACTCTCATATTGGAGAGGAGGGAATAAGTAGGCTGCAGGAAGCCTAGGGGTACAGAATGAATTAAAAATCAGTCTGGACAATTTAGCGAGACCTTGTCTAAAAATAAAAGAAAGATTAAAATGGGTTAGAGATATAGCTGAGTGCGAGTCCATGCCCAGTATATCCAAGGGTACGATCCTCAGTACTGCCAAAAGTAAATCCCAAATTAGCAGGATGGTTTTAATTAACAGTAAGACAGTAGTAAACTTCTTCTATGGTAAGCTATGGCAAGTCACAGGGAGGAGACTGTGTGAGAAGAACTAGAGTACACAAGAACAGAGAGGATCATGGCAAGGTTATGTGGACAGATCATGGGGCGGAGAAGAGGAGGAACTTGGTACAAATGCCTAATCATGAAAAGCCTTAAGGCTAAGGGGACGTGGATCTGACTGATAATTTTAAAAGACTGTTAGTTTATGCGAAGTGGGGGGAAGCAAGCAGAAGCCAGACCATTGGGTTGAGATGAGGAGGGCTCAGGTGGAGTAACAGTCACAGAAACACTCAGAGTCAAACTAACTGGAGACACCTTCTGGAGGCAGAAAGAGTTCAAACTTAATGATCAACTGGATGCGATGCAGCAAGAGAAAGCCATTTACTAGCATAACAGGCTATGTGTGTATTCACTGGTGTCCATCACAAACACAAGGGAGGAAAGGTCCTCCAATCAGATGTTGAGAGAGATCTGAAGCAGCTGTGGAAAATGTGTTTATTAACCTCAGTTGCACACACTGTTCTTCTCTGAAGGGGAACACAGGAGTGAATCTGGAGGAGACTGGAGGTGGATGGAAACTGTGAGGGGTGGAGAGAGGAACCTGTGGTCAGGATGTATTATATGAGAGAAGAATAAAACCAAATATAAAAAACTGATTGCACAAGGATATAAGTAGTGAGACCGCTGGAATCCACAGGTCTGTCTCTCTTCATTTTGGGAAAACCTAAAGGACTCAGGAACAAGCAGAGAGCCACCCAGATGAAACACCCATTGAAATGTTAAGAAACCCCTGTGCAGACTCATAGTTACAGTTCACTTCTGGGAGGAGATGTTTTAACTTCCATATAATTTTATCAGAACTCAGTTAATTAACTTGAAATTTTAATGTAAGGTTAATACTCTGTCAACTTGCTTAATGGATTTACCTGTTTGTAGGGGCTGCAAAGTGTGATAGCATTTGCTACAGTACTAACTCAAAATCAAGCAATCAAGGGAATAAACCTGAACCGGCCTATACTGTATGGAGAACAGGTCTGTATTCAATGTCCATGGCACTAATAAGACTTAGGTCCTATTGGAGATTATGGTGCAGGGATACACTGCGTTCTTAGAATTAAAATAAAATTATCCTAATTTTATAAAACTGCAGCTTGTTAAGTAAAAAGTATTAAAGGAAATGTACAACTGTTACTTCTTGGTGACTTGCATGCATTTAGCTGCAGTTTATTAAGCAACAAGTTTATGAAGCTCGGGTTCTGGGTAAACCTGTGTGAAGACAGACAAAAGCAACTATGCATGCTTAAAGTTTCCTAAGCCATGGTATAAGACCAATGTCAGCTGTTTTAATCACCTGTTATATTGGTATGACTGAACTATTACGTGTCTGCATGCATAGTAGTTTGGCAAGTTTGAACTTGATCCCTTCTATAGATCAAGGTTCTTGGAGGCAGATGAAAATGGGGCTGCTTTTTTCACATTCTTTTGTGGGGGATTCTTCTCCTTAAAAAATAAGAACTTAGGTTGGCAAAATGGCTCAGTGTTAAGAAAGCTCCTGCTGCCAAGCTCCTGATGACCTGAGTTAAATTTCTGGGTCCACATGGAGGAAGAATAGAACTAATTTCTGTATGCAGTCCTCTGACTGCCGTATGCGCATTGTGGCATGTGCACACACACATTCTTGATTCCCAGTTATATATACATACATACATACATACATACATACATACATATGAACTCATTCTATTACAGGCCTACACAAGAGGAGAAAATGAAAAGGTCCAGGGTATCTAGTTTGAATAATGAATAGGATTACTGTTCAAATATATTTTGAACTCTCTTAAAGTTCAAAGTACTGTCCATAATTTAAAGTTATCTGTCCCAGCGTTCTTCCTTCATGCAACTGAGAAGTAACCATATTTTAAAGTGCTATTTTTCATATTTGGAAGTGCATTTTTTTTTTGCCTGTATACAACTCTTTCTTTTGAACTCTGCCTACATGTAACCAAAACTTTTAGCATTTTTTGGTCATGTTGTTTTATGTATATTAATCTGATACTGGTCATATTGTTTTATGTATATTAATCTGATACAGCTAACACATTATCCAAGATCCTCAAATAAACATATTTAAATACAATAACATTTAATGGGGCTGGAGAGATGGCTCTGTGGCTATGATCACTGACTACTTGTCCACAGGACCCAGGTTTAGCTTCCCACACCCACATGGTGGCTCACAGCCATCTGTAACTCCCAGATGATAATATGTATAGACATAAGTATATTAAGTCTAATTTTTTTAAAGCAAGCAAAATACGGTAGTTTGTTCACTAAGAATGTTACAGGGAGTTCTTAACCAAAATGCTTTGGCCTACTTATGTTTTGATTTTGATAAAAATGTAGACCTACTTGGATTGCAAATTTTCCTTGCCGGGGGAGGGGGGAACATATGTTTATATGCATTCCTTTTGCCTAAGAATAGCTGGACTATGAAGTTTAAGATCAGGAAGCAAAACATATTCAGTAACTTGAAATCACTTTAAAAGGGAGGGAATCAGATAAGGCAGAGCTGAAAGTTTCAAAACAGACTCAAGAGTGAGAAATGTCTTTCCGTCTTGTCTTCAGTCATGGGGATAATCAGTGACAAAGGCATACTGAGGGGATGGAGGTTTAGAGAAATAAGATGTCAAATAACTTAGCTGGTTTTCCTTTTAAAAATCACTACTATTGTCATTGTAAACCAAATTTTCTTTTTTTTTTTTTTTTTTTTTTTTTTTTT
>NW_022196899.1:23277030-23300830 GCF_008632895.1 Mastomys coucha
GGCATTTTCAAGACAGGGTTTCTCTGTGTAGCCCAGGCTGTGCTGAAACTCACTCTGTAGACCATGCTAGCCTCGAACTCAAATTATCTTCTTTTTTAAAGTCACTTAGTTACTGAGTTTTACAAGTTTCCACTGTTTCTAAGACATCCGTATTTCCTTTGTACACATCCTACGCATGGTGGTATAGTGGCTGAGGGAGGATGTTGAGTTCCTAGACCAACCCAGGCTACATGGGGAGACCGTCATTGTTACATGCACGCACGTGCATGTGTGATATGATATGGGGCAATGATAATGGTTTTGTTATTTAAAGAGGTATGCCAAATGCAACATGGTAGACTCCTTTGTGTTGTTCCTGGAGTCCATGTGTGTCTGTGCTATGAGGTTGCATGCAGAAACCAGAGGAGGCAGTCAGAGGTCTTAATAAATAACTCTCTGCATTACTGCCTTCAGACAGGGCCTCTCACTGAACAGAAAGTTCACTGTTCGTATTAAGCTAGCTGGATCCCAAGAGCTGCCTGAACAACCAACAATGAAGTTCCAGGAACATGTGGCTGTGCCTAGCTTCCAAAGGGACAGTGGAAATTTCAACTCAGGTCCTCACTACCCAGTGAGCCATATCTCCAGCCCTAGACTAAGAGTCTTAACATTAATATTTCTAACAAGCTAATTTAAAGCCAGAGGTACCTGTAACACCTGCCCTCTGGAGGCTGGGGCAATTGATTCAAGATTGAGGCCAGCCTGAGCAACATAATGAGACCCTGTACCAACTTTAAGAAAATGTACGCTTGTCAGGCTAGTGGTGAACGCCTTTAATCCCAGCACTTGGGAGGCAGAGGCAAGCGGATTTCTGAGTTCGAGACCAGCCTGGTCTACAGAGTGAGTTCCAGGACAGCCAGAGCTACACAGAGAAACCCTGTCTTGAAAAACCAAAAACCAAAAAAATTTATGCTTTTAAAATGGACATGTAATACTTCCAAATAAAAAACAAGAATTTTATCTATTTTTAGGAAGAGTCTACAGTCCACATTGGCCACATGTTGAAACAAAATCATGTCCTTGTTGAACTACATATGTGCAAACATGGTATGAAAAATTATGGTATACAACAGTTATGCAATGCACTGTACTTGAACAGTAGCCTCCGCTACCTTGACGTCAGCTGGTGAGTGGTAGTTCACATAGCCATGCAGAGACTGTCTTGAGGACAGTATGCATCAATAGTCACAGTATGTAAGACAGCTTTGTTAGGTATTATTTTCAGTTATAACTGGAAATTAAAACTGGTGTTAATGAGTTTTTATTCTAAGCTGTAGGATTTAATAGGTTAGTTTATACTGTAATATGTCTGTAATAACTTGATTGCCAGCTAGATGGGAGCACTATTTCATGGTGAATTTTCATCCTTGGAAGTTGAGCAAACTAAAATAGAAAGCTTACTAAATGTTTTTAAATACCTTATGACTACAAGAATAATATTTTGTGTTTTTAAAATATTGCTAAATATGCTTCCTCCCCAGCAATAAGATAACTCGTGACGGCATGGTGTTCTTGGCTGATGTTCTAAAAAGGAACACTACTCTGGAAGTACTAGATCTTTCTTTTAACAGAATAGAAACTGCAGGAGCCAAGCACCTCAGTGAAACCCTGACTTCCCACAACAGGAGTCTTAAAGCGTTAGTATGGTTTTAAATACTCAATCAAAATAACTACAAAATTCTAAGTTGTAGCTTTTAAAAATTGGGGTGAATTTAGTAGGATATTTGTGTATTCGAGTTCATAGAAAAATCTTTCTCTTTTTATTTATGCATATGTGTATTTACTTGCTTGTTTGTACATGCACTGAATGTGTGCATGCAGAATCCAGAAGAGGGAGTCAGACCTCTTTGAATCGGAGTTAAGGATGGTTGTTAGCTGCCTTAGTGTGTGTTGTGAACAGAATGTGGGTCCTCTGCAAGAGCTGCAACTGCTCTTAACTGCTGAGCCATCCCTCTAACACCCAAAACTTATCTATCCCAAACTCCTAACAAGAAATTCATGAACACTTAATACAATACTTATATTTGTAATCTACTCAAACATTTATCAAAATAGAGGTTGGAGAGATGGCTCAGTGGTTAAGAGCATTCATTGGCTGCTCTTCCAGAGGTCCTGAGTTCAGTTCTCAGCAACTACATGGTGGCTCACAACCATCTATAATAGGATCCAATGTCCTCTTCTGGGTGTATCCATACATGCAGACAAACCACCCAAATACATGAATAAACTTTGTTTTCTGTCTGTTTTATTTTTGTTTTTAAGACAAGGGTTTCTCTGGGCAACCCCAGCTGTCCTGGAAGACACTTTAGAGACTAGGCTGTCCTGCCACTCAAAGATCAGTGGCTTCTGCCTCCTGAGTGCTGGGATGAGAGAGAGAGAGAGAGAGAGAGAGAGAGAGAGAGAGAGAGAGAGAGAGAGAGAGAGAGAGAGAGAGAGAGAGAGAGAGAGCAAGAGAGAAAGGGGAAGAGAAGGGGAGGGATGCTATTTCAAAATGTACTTAGAAAAGGCACCTTTTCTAGGTTCAAGACATATTCAATAAGAAAACAGGTTCCTTAGATTACAGAACATACAGAGCCAATATTTGGATTACCACATTAAAACATGTTAGTAAAATGGATTTAATAAATGTTGGTGCTGACTTAATCATACTTTGTGGGACTTCAGAACTTCATTACTGTTCTCCTACAGATTGTCGGTAGTCAGCAACAAGATAGAGGGAGAAGGGCTTGTTGCACTTTCCCAGGCAATGAAAACAAACCCCGTACTATCCAATATCTACATTTGGGGAAACAAGTTTGATGAGGATACCTGTGTGGTAAGTGATATCAATTCCGGCCCTTGTTGTGCACTTCTCAGATACCTGTAAGTTAATTTGATAAATGGCTTCAAAGAATGGAGTTACATTATACTCTGGGCAGTTTTTAATTTAAGCCCATAAGTAGCTACTAGGGAAGATCAGATGCCATACACAAGTATTAAGGATCACTGAGCCACACAAATGTCCAGTTCCTCCAAATGAAAAAAAAAATTACAATGGAGTTGATATAAAGTTACTAATGTGTCAAGCTGAGGAATCAGAGAGGCACTGTGCTAGTTGTGCAACACATAGGTGTTTGTGTGTATGTATGCGTGTGTGTGTGTATAAACACACACACACACACACACACATTCACCATTTCTTTTAAATGTTCTAATTTGGTACAGCACAGATTTTTAAAGTATGTTCTTATGATTCTCTGGATTTAATCAGTGTCTGTTGGTCCCCTTTTTGTGTCTAATTTTATTAATTTGGATTCTCTCCCCACCTTTTAGTTAATTTGGATAAGAGTTTGTCCGTCTTCTTTTCTTGAACAACCAGCTTTGTCTCGTTGAGCCTCTGTATTGGTTGCTGTCTGTATTTTATTGGTTTCAACCCTGAGTTTGATTGTTTCCTGCTATCTAGTTTTTCTGAATGGTTTTTTTTGTTTGTTTATGCTTTTGGTTTTTTTTATCTAGAGCTTTCAGGTGTGCCATTAAGTTACAAATAGGAGGTCTCTTCAATTTCTGATGTAGGCATTTAATGCTAAACTTGCCTCTTAGAACAGTCTTCATTGTATCATAGAGCATGTTGTGTTTTCAGTTTCATTCAGTTCCAAAAAGTTTTTAATTTCCCTTTTGATTTGTCTTGACCTATGTTTTATTTATAGCAAGTTGTTCAATTTCCAAGAGTTTGCAAACTTTCTGTTGTAATATCTAGCTTTAATCTGGGGTGCTCAGACAGGATGCAGGATGGAACTTCAAACTTTCTCGTATCCATTGAGACCTGTTTTGTGTCTGAGTATGTGGTCTACTTTGGAGAAAGTTCCGTGACCTGCTGAGAGTCATACTACTTTAGAGACAGAGAGCATAGTAACACGAAGCTTCCACTTGAAAAGAGAGAAGAAAAAAAGGATTGACTAGAAATAAAATATATACTTCCCTACAAAAGGATCCATAGCTTTCAGAGAAACACCCACACAGCACAAGCTGTATACAGACTCTAGAACCAAAGATATTGGAAACCCACAACAGAAAATAAGCCAAAACTTGGAAGTCTTTCCACAATGAAATTTCTGCCTTTTTTCCCCTCTACAATGGCAACCTTATTAACAAAGCAGCTCACAAGTGTTTAAGATGCCCTTAGCATACACACCAAGAAGCCATAGGAATACACAAAGAAAATTCTACGAATTAAAAAAAAATTGATAGGTCACTGTGGAATTCTTTAAAACTTCCACATAGATTTCAAGGGATTTCTGAACTAATTTCCATATGGAGCTGTTGGTTTGTTTGTTTTGTACTCTTAATGACTTTTTTTTTCCTAAAAATCCTAGGCATATTCAGACTTGCTTAAGAGTGGCCGACTGAAGCCAGATGACACAGATGTGGAACCGTATATGGTGGACGAGCACATCTACCTTTCGGAGGTCTCCAATGGCCTTAAAAGGCATTATTACTGGACACCGACTTATGGGGATACTTACAAGCCGTCATCTTCCGCAGGCTTTGCTCTTGTTCCTGTGGGTGAGCATCTATGAGAAAGAAGCTTGAAAACAGTTTCCACACACTTGTCTCAACACTCTGAGAGACTAATATTTTGTAGACTTTTTTCTTTTGTAAATTAGAACAAGTTATTTTTATCCAATTATAAAATTCTGTATACTTGCCTCTTGTTGAGAAAAAACTGATTCTTAACATAGAGACTAAAATATCAACTCTGAAACAAACCACAGAACTATAGTAATTCTTTTTTGTAATGAAAAGCAAACACAAAAATCAAAGAAAGTCGCTCCAGCCATCTTCATCAAATGTTACGGCAGATTGCAGCTGGCAAACTTCCAGTGGATTTTGAGAGATATCAATGCTCAGAAGTCAAAAAGTATTCCACATAGACATTTAGGCATTACAGGCAGGTGTTAACAACTTCACAAGAACAAGAAAATAAAGCTTCCTTGCACAGACAATGAGTATCTTGAGTTTATATATTCTTTCTGCGTCTGGCTCTTCTTCATCCAATACTGATGAGCGTCCCTCATGTTCAGCGTAGCTATAGTCTGCTTTTCAGTGCCCCCAGGCAGCATTCCATCCTACGCTGGGTTCTGGAAGGAGATGGCCTTTCAGGATCACACGTTCAAGCCCCTCAGCGATGCACTCTGCTTCCTCGGGTCTCTCTCCATCTACTCCTGTGTGCTACAGCAGGGCCCAACTGCTCCTATTTCTTCCAAGAAGAAGCGCTGAAGATGGCTGAAGCCTGTCTGAGCCTGCAGTGTGAGGTATGTGACCAACCTGCATGTGTACCTATCCTGGGCTCCTACCACCTGCGTCTCCATGGTAACACATGTCCACACTTAACTGTGGTAAGGCCAGCTTAGCGGACAACTACTGGTTCTGACAATGGTAGGGAAAGTTTGATGACACAATGTGACAGGCCATTTTTTACTGCTTCAGAGGCCACCAGAATGCTCAGATCCATTTATTCTGATGCCATTATATCATGTAGGCCCCTTCATACATTCGATTCCATCTGAGAAATAAAAGGAAGCACTCTTCCAAAAGATGAGCCTGAGAGGAGGCGGAGCTGCCACGTTTCTCCAGACTGACCCTTAGGTAGGTAGATGAGCCTGAGAGGAGGCGGAGCTGTGACGTTTCTCCAGACTTACCCTTAGGTAAGTTCTGTGGAGAACTCTTTTTCCTCTGGACGTCTTACACTGTATAAATATATAACATATGACTTGCATATCCCTCGTAGCAATCGTCTTTAAGAACCTGCTTAAATAAAGCTGATTATAGTCACAGGTCACATTATACTAATAATGCTTCAACTCTGAAAGCAAAATTAAGTGGCACACTTTTAAAATACCTGATGGTAGAGATGAAACTGCAATGGCTGAGAAACACTGAAGGCAATTCTATACACCCTTAGTCATGGGGTGACGCAAATTGAAACGACTTTGGGGACTGCACCTCACAGCAGTCAGAATAGGCAAGATCAGTAAAACAAATGGCAACTCACGTTGATGAGGATGTGGGATAAGGGGAACATGACTCATCGCTGGCTGGCGGAAGGGCACCCTTTTCACAAATACTATGAAATCAGTGTGATGGTTCCTCAGGAGGCTGCGGATATACCTCAAGACCAAGTAGTAACTTTGGGCATATACCCAAAGACTCTATATCCTACCATAGAGGCATTTACTCAACCTCGGACAATGAAAATACTGTACAGCTGTTAAACAAAATTATGAAATTCCCATGAGTTAGAAAAAAAAAACCCAAGTGAGTTAACTTAGACTTCTAGAAGACCAAACGGTATGTTTTATCTTACCAGTCATGACTGCTATTCTGGTCAACTTGACTACATCTGGTATTAACTAGAGCTTACACAGGTGGCCACACCCCTAAGGGGTTTTTCTTGATTGGTTCACTGAAGTCAGAAGTTCCACCTTAAATCTGGGTCACACCACCAAGTGGCAGCTCATATAAAGGACGAGGAAGAAAGTGATTTTGCTTTTTGCCTGCCTGCCTTCATTCTTGCTGGCAACTTCATTCCTTTACTGGTATTAGAGCCTACTTTTTTGGGATTCCAAGATAGCCATTATTGATCAAAGCTTATAAGCCACTCAAATAAATCCCCACCCCCCATCCCCCAACACACAAAGGCATTCTATCACTTGTTTTTCCGGAGAACCCTGACTAATACTATGTGGATGCTAGCTTTAAAGCCCTTGGTATATATGCTACAATCCACAGAACCAGAGGTTAGGTACCTAGTAGGGGACGAGTGGGGGAGGAGAGGATCTAAGGAAGAGGAAGAGAACACACTATTCAGAGAAAGGGGTAGAACGTGACTGAGGTAGAGGGCTAAACAGGAAGGGGTGAGGAGATGAACAAAAAGGGAGTATGGTGAGGGACAACCAACACTGGAGCCATTTGGAAACCCACTACTGTAGAAGCTTCTAAAATATATCTAAATAAATAAAATAAATAAAATAAATAAATAAATAAAATAAAATAAATAAAAGAAATCTAAATGCACTCCCCCCAATGTGGGTGAGACGAAGCTCCAGCTAGACATCTTCCACCACCAAGTGAAACCTCCACGGCCAGGACTGGGTCACATGTAATTCAGTGTTGTCCAAAGGGCCCCATGGAAACCCTCCAACAATTCAAGCTATTGCCAAAGACTATTGATTGCTCTCCACAAACTGATGGTAAGACCCTATTGGTAAAGACAACACATAACTCATGAAACCCAAAGAAGCCTGGCTGGTGCCTAACTAGAGGCTTTAAGGTCCTCTGCGCACTATGTGAGGAGAAAGGTGACCAACACAGGCAAAACCTTTGACCTCCACCAGTGGCCTGCCTGCACGGGATGGTAGTGAAATTGTGGCATAGAGTGAGGAGAAACCAATTACTCTGATTGAATTTAAGGCAGTTCTCATCTTTGTGGTCAAATGACCCTTACACAGGGGTTACCTAAGACCATCAAAAAACACAGATTATAATTCATAATAGTAGCAAAATTAAATGAAGTAGCAACAAAATAATTTTATAGTTGGGGGTCACCATAACCTGAGGAACTGTATTAAAGGATCACAGCATTAGTAAAGTTGTGAACCACTGATTTAAGACCCACTTCATAAGATGGAATTTATACCCGACACAGCTTGAGACTAGACAGGTCAATGGGCCCAGGGTAAGCCCAAATACTATGGTTCTGTTAAAGAAACATAGCAATAAAAGGATTTCTAGTAACACTCTACTACTGCCCATACATCAGTGTATCTTATATCACTCAGCCACCATCAGAGAAGCTGCTTCTTGAAGATGTTGGAAACTAACACTGAGACCCACAACTGGACAATATGAAGACAATGAGATTTTGGACCACAGTCCTAAATGGGATGTCTTCATCAAACCCACCTGTTAAGGCTCAGGGAGCCATGTAGAAGAGGACAGAGAGATTCTAAGAGCCAGAGGGGATGGAGGACTCCAAGGAAATAGTATCCTCCAGATACAACAGGACTGAGGGACATAAGTAAGAACTCAGAGGCTGCCCACGTGAAGGTCAGACAGGGTCCCAGTGGGGACAGAGGGAAGTCGGAACAGGCTCCCACCCCTAACCAGGGAACTATCTGCTACCGACATCTACTCATAAAGGAAAAATTAGTTTTTCCAGTTGAGTATAGCTGGATATGTTAGCCACACTTCGGGACAGGCCTCATGCTCTATGGCCAACACAGAAAGAACTCAATGGTTATTTTTGTAGAGTGTCTTAAATTGCTTTTTTGGGTCCTGTCTGTCCGTCTGTCTGGTCTTTTGCTGTATAGTTTGGTTTCACTTTGTGTGTGTGTTTTTGATTTTGCTTGTTTGTTTGTTTTTTAGAGAGAGGAGGTGGGGTCAGGAGTTGCATATAGGTGGGAGGAGTTGTGGGAAGGGAAAAGCATGACTAGAATACAATTATGGAAAAAAATATGCTCCTTTCCATAGTGCTGTATGAATCAGTGCCCCTGCGTCTTTGTGTTTACTGGTCTAAGATGTGATCCTTTGCTTAAAACACCAGCTTTCTCCAGTACTTCTGACTTTTCTCACTGACTTCCCGGCCAATTCCGAAGGGCCTTTTCCTTTACATCTTACTTAACATTGCAGCATTCCACGGCTCAAATTCTTGAGAATATGGCCAGCAGTATGCCTCAGAACTGCTTCTCTTCAGTAAGTCAGCTGAGGTCACCAGTGTGGAATCATGTTACGAACCTGGGTATCTACTTTCTGCACTTCAGCAATCAACCGTGGTAGGATGTGACCACATGGGCTATGAATGTGGCTGAGCAAATTCACTGTGCAAGTACTATTTCAGTAAGTCAGCATGGCTGCTGGGTTACACATTTCTGTTTCCTCATTCTCATTAGATAGTTTCTGCATTCGGCCTAGCTCCTCTTTTGTCAGTCACTTGATTTGTCTACCCAGGTGGACGACGGCCACCCACTACTCCTGACTGCTCACACTCCCTTTCTGGACTTGCTGTGAGACACCACTCAGCATTTCTGCTTATCCTACAGTTACTGATTTTGGCTTTCTCAGCTCCCTTCAAGTGGACAGTTATTTTTGTACATTTCCTGGGAGGCACTATGTTTATATGATAAATCCTTAAACACAGCAAATCTTTTGTCAATAAGCAGGGGCAGGGGTTAAAGAAGAAATCAATGCAGAGAGTGATGGTACATAGCTATAATCCCAGAACACAGGAGTCTGAGGCAGCAAGATTACTATGAATTCCATACTAACTTAGGCTATTTAATAAATTAAATCTCAACATGGTGATACATAATAAAACCTGTCTCAAGTCAAAAAGAAACAAAGAAACCAATGTCCTATTATCTCAACCTCATTGATATTCAAAATAGTGAGTGAAAATGCAGAATTAATCTTTTTATTTGGTGGTCTTTCTAACCCAATAAGATTAAAAATCTCCAGGTAAACAATAAAAAAAATTATATTCCAGAACTTCATTTTAAGTGCTTCTCAAAGACAGAGCAGCAAGCAATGTTTGGGAGACAGCAATGTTTGGTCCATGCTGCAATCAGCTGTAAGGCTTCTCTACCAAACATCTGCCCCAGCACATCTGCCTCAGTAAACTGAAGTGGGTATGGATATTCTTATTAAACTCTAATCTGACAGAAGTAAAGACATTACAACTATTAGCCCAGGATATTTTAAAAATTAGTGTAGAGAGTTAACTGCTTTGATATGCACCATTTCTGTAAGATTAAAATGTAAGGAAATGATAAACTACTGTTGCAAAAAATTGACAGATCTTCAATTTTGAAAAAGCTTCTAAAATTGTCCACTGAAATGATCCTATGGAATTAAGCATGAATACTATTTAACAGCAAAATTTATTTAACATATAATCTACAATTCCCTTTTTAAAAACTTTAAAAGCTCGCTCTAAAGTAAAATAATACAAATACAAAACAAAATTAGAAAATACTAAGATATTCAGCTTTTTAAAGAAAGAGTTTGAAAACCTTCTATAATACTTAAATAATTAAGAATCTTTGCTAAAACACAGCATCATAGCAAAATAGGTAAAGAACTTACCTCAATGATTCTTTGTGTTAGAATGATTCCCAAATACTCATAAAGTGTATGCACATTAGAATTAAGTAACAGCATAGTATTAAAAGAATGATGACATTCAGTCTTTGAGCTTTCTTCACAAACAATTCTGGAAGAGCAAATGACTAAACCAGTATCAAATTAAAATAATTTTAGATATGCAAGTAATACAAATTTTAAAAAGTCTGACCTATTCCAGATCCCACTTATATGAAATAATGCTGAAAGTAACAATTTAGAAGCTTTCAAATGCTAGTTAGCAAGTTTGGGTTTGTGTTGCTAGGTGTTGTATTGCTAGGGGTTGTGTTGCTAGGTGTTGTATTGCTAGGGGCTGTGTTGCTAGGGGTTGTGTTGCTAGGGGTTGTGTTGTTAGGGGTCGTGTTGTTAGGGGTCGTGTTGCTAGGGGCTGTGTTGCTAAGAGCTGTGTTGCTAGGGGCTGTGTTGCTAGGGGTCGTGTTTCAAGGGGCTTTGTTGTTAGGGGTTGTGTTGCTAGGGGCTGTGTTGCTAGGGGTTGTGTTACTAGGGGTTGTGTTACTAGGGGTCGTGTTGCTAGGGGCTGTGTTGTTAGGGGTTGTGTTGCTAGGAGCTGTGTTGCTAGGGGCTGTGTTGCTAGGAGCTATGTTGCTATGGGTTGTGTTGTTAGGGGTTGTGTTGCGAGGGGCTTTGTTGTTAGGGGTTGTGTTGCTAGGGGCTGTGTTGCTAGGGGTTGTGTTACTAGGGGTCGTGTTGCTAGGAGCTGTGTTGCTAGGGTTTGTGTTGCTAGGGGTCGTGTTGCTATGGGTTGTATTGTTAGGGGTTGTGTTGCTAGGGTCTGTGTTGCTAGGAGCTGTGTTGTTAGGAGTTGTGTTGCTAGGGGCTGTGTTGTTAGGGGTTGTGTTGCTAGGAGCTGTGTTGCTAGGGGCTGTGTTGCTAGGGGTTGTGTTGTTAGGGGTTGTGTTGCGAGGGGCTTTGTTGTTAGGGGTTGTGTTGCTAGGGGCGTTGTGTTGCTAGGGGCTGTGTTGCTTGGGGTTGTGTTACTAGGGGTTGTGTTGCTATGGGCTGTATTGCTAGGAGCTGTGTTGCTAGGGGCTGTGTTACTAGAGGTTTGTTGCTAGGAGTTGTGTTGTTAGGGGTTGTGTTGCTAGGGGCTGTGTTGTTAGGGGTTGTGTTGCTAGGGGCTGTGTTGCTAGGGGCTGTGTTGCACACTCAGAGAACATGGGAGGAGGATGTGGAGTACAGAGCCACTTTGGTTACACAGAAGTCCCAGGCCAGTCTGGACTGGGGAGTGAAACCAGCACAGAATTGAAAAGGGATAAACAAACAAGACTATCATTACATTCGAGGAAACTGCGCAGCTTTTATCCTCATATAGGACAGACATCATGATAGTTGCTTTTGGAATCTTGTTTAATCTTCTTGCCTTAACTTTTCAGAATGTTTTGATTATAGGTATGTGCATGCCCAACTAACTACAGCATTTAAAAAAAATGTTCATTATATGCTTGGATTAATGAAGCAGTTTTTTAAACATAACCCCTCCACTTTGCAAACTTGTTAAAAAGGGTTGAGTCTTAATTTTTTTCAGTTTTGTTATATTCCAGTAAATTTTTATTGATCTTAAACCAAAAAAGATTAGCTGAACATTTTATACCTTACAAATTTTATTCAAACTCAGTATGTTCAGTTAACACACACACAGATTTCTTAGCTAAATAATAAAATAAGTTTATTATACAAAGGTGGTACTTCATACGCTCCAGTTAAATCAGTCTCACTGGTCGTAATTTTCTGTGAAAATGCTATAGCTCTAAGAAGTGGGAAGACACCTGCAGTTTGTAACAACTGAGTGTTCTAGTATGTCTTCTTAGTTGTGTGATTTGGACCCAAACGGAGAATAAGAATACAGTGTAAGTGAACACCGTGAGTCTGCTCCAGTGCAGCTGAAGTCCTGGAAACAAGTGAGACCTAACTAATTGATGGCAGAGATGGGGAACAGTCACCAGGACTTACAGCAACAGGAACTGACTGGGAAACTGCAACTTACCCTGCAAAGTGAAATCAATTAGTATGCAGAACAGTGAGAGAGAGCAGGCCTGGGGGTGGGGCAATGCTGAGCTCTCTACACCCAGCCTGGATGGAAAGGACCACTATAAAGCTACAGCTAACAACCAAAAGTTGCAGTTTAATTTATAAAATTGAGAAACCCATGTTTATAGAGAACTCAAATATAAAATGGTAAACAAACAGATAATCCAAAAGTATAGCTTATAACTGAAGTTAGGATATTAATTCTAGTTGTGTGTATGTGTGTTGCCTTAGGCATAAACTCAAGTTTCTTGATTTTTCTAAGTAATATATCAAATTTAGAAGCCAGGTGATTTCTAGTACGTATTTTATATCTAGAAAATTCTTTTTAGAACATTTATTTTAAAAAGTGCATAACTGATACAAGATAGGCTTATCAAAATTTTTCAAAACTTGTTATATATTCACTTCCAATAATCTACAAATCTAATAAAATATAAAATGAATCAAATTCCAAAACTGTCTTCTGACCACTTAAAAACACCAAATGTCTATTTAAAAAAATATAGTTTCAACTCAAACAAAAATTGATCTGAGTACTGGTTTTCTCCAGAATACTGAATTCACTCTAAATGAACAAAAATTTACACACATTTTCTGGGTTTTAAGAGAAATACTTCGTTTGGCTTCATTAGAAAAGTTACCTCTAAAGGAATATATTAATAAATAGCACAATTCTTCCTTAGTATCTAAATTTTCATAGACATAAACATGAACTTGAATTCCTCCGACAGTTCCATACTGGTCCACAGGGCTTACAAACAGAAACACTTTGAAGTTGATATTACTGTAGACTTTGTTTAAACACCGAGGAGAGAACAACAACAAAAAAAATCCCAGGCCAGATTCTACCTAAGGAACAAACAAGTCTACAATGCAAAATGAAGATGGAATTAAGGCAGCTTTAAGAGTGTCTAAAACCTACCCACCCAAAACAGTGCTAGTGTGCTGGAAGCCGCTCCTTCACAGGCTGGTTGTCTACAATAAAAGCCAAAAACCAAAACAAGCACTGACTGATGCAGTATCGGGTGCTTTTACTTCCGTGAGTAAAAACTAACAGTCACACAGTTCAAATGAGTGGGGGTATATATGAATATGCACCTTACCAGACATGTTTATGCTTACTGCCAAGGATGCCCTAGCAACTCCATGTCCTCAAAGTCAATATAACTGTTGTAAAAAAATCAACTGTGGTTCCGAATATCCATTCACGGATGACCTCAGCAGTGTGTCTGATGTAGGAGACTGACTATCCGTGACAGGTAGAAGCATGTGGTGGTCCTCAGTTCCAAGTGGAAGTGCTAAGGGCAGAGTCATATCAGAAGGCTTCACATCTAGTGTTTCTGACAAAGGACTTCTCTGTATGGAGTCTTGTTCACTTACAGCATGGTCATCTACACTGCAATCTGGAGTTTTATCTGTACCTGAAACAGAAGGTAAAGTATACTACTGCCTTTAACATTGCAAAACCAAACAACTGTCTGAGGTACACTAATCCACTTACAGGTCCTAAAAGACAACACAACACTCAGCCTCCACACCCACGTGCGACCTGGACCTGTCTCTCTCTCTCCAATGCGCCATAATGAAGTTTGCATTGATATTATAGCATGTATCAGGAACAGGGTCAAGCACACAGAAAAGTACATAAATAAGTCTAAAAATTCTAAGCCCAGGTGAACTTTTCTCCTCTCCCTCATTACACAGTTGGTAAATTTCACCCTCCTCCCCGAGGCAGCCATTCCTCTCAGCCTTGTTTGACTCTACTCAGTCATGCCTCCACTCAACTAGGCTGTAAATTCCTTGACAGTGAATGCTAAGTTAAACTTCTCTGATTTCTTTCTAAGTGCAGAAGTAACAAAGTAAATAATTCTTTGTACACTGATTAATGAGTTAATAAATCTTTGTACATGATTATTTTAATGAGGAGTGCGCACTAGCCAGTGGCTTCAGGTTTGCAGTACTTAATCAGTTAAATCCAGAAGTGAAAGATGCTGCTCTCCTAGAGAAATTACCACACTGACTAGAGACGTTCTTTGCCTTCACTGCACTACTGGCTGGAACATGTTGTTGCCACCCCAAAATGCTGACAGGCCTTCAGCAGCCTCATTAAATAGCTAACAGTGCGTGCTTTGCTTCCACTAACTCTCAATTCTCTGTACTCTGCAGTTTAATCAGTCAGGAAACAACCTGAGCTGTCTTGTCTTTGAGACTCACCCAAATGCCCTCTGCTTGCAATGACCTCGTCCTGCCCGTTTCCACCCCCTGAACTCGTCTCTCTTCAATTTCTGTAAAAATAAGTCTTTTCTGTCCCAACAGCCCTCCTCCCTTTTAGATACTGTCATTATAGAGCCCAAGCTGGCTTTGCACTTGCCACCAATCCGCTTTCCCTCAGCACCCTGAGTGCTGGGACTACAGGCATGTGCTACCACGTCCAAGTGAACTGAAGACCATTCTAATGGTTCAGAAGAAGTATCTTCTTTAGCACGTCTGTATTTACGATGTTCTACAGCTTCAATATAGTTAGATCTCTGACATTACATCCAGGTAGTAAGCTCTTAGAGAACCAGGACTATAACTGTACCGTGTTCAACTTCATATGCCCTGCAGCTATGTGTATCCCATAGGTATTAAATGGACTATGAAGAGACTCACTGCAGTTTTCAGATGGTTTCTACCATAGTCCTTACAATTAAACTTATTATTATTATATACATAAAATGAAGTTTAATATATACATATGTATATGCATATTAAAAAATGTTTGGTGCTGGATACTGTGCCCAGAGCTTCATGCGTGCTGGGTGAGCATTCTACCATACCTGCTGATTCTCATCTTCATACTTGTGATACCTTTCATCTTGGCAGAATGTCATAAGCACAGTACATAAAGTATCCATTTCAAGCAACAAGCCTAAACGTTTGCAGTCTGGCTTCCTATACTGACAGCATGCTGAGCTACCAGGGCCCTATCTCCTTCCACGTTTTGGTATTCATGAGAGCTCTTTTCTTCCTAACTACAGTAGTTATCCTAAAGCCCAGACTGCTTTACAGACAATAATGAAACTGCTTGCTTATGATGTCTTTTTGAAACTACTCAAAAGTCACGCTTTTTATTTTTACTTATATAGCTCAACCTGAACAACAACTGTCTTTCTTGTCTCCTAAGTTACAGAATTACAGGTGTGTGGTATGTGCCACCATGCTTTGTGGCAAGTCAGATTTTTTTAAAGGAGGAAATAGTTAAAGTACTTTACTATTATTATTATTTTATATGTATGAGTGCTTTACTGCATGTGTGCCTGGTGCCAGGGGCTGGTAGAGGACACTGGAACCCCTGGAACTAGAGCTACAGACAGCTGTGAGCTGCCATGTAGGTGCTGAGACTCTAACCCAGGTCCTCTGGAAGGGTAGCTAGTGCTCTTAAAGGCTGAGCCATCTTTCCAGCCCCTGAATATTTTAAATTTATTTTATTTTAATTTTTATTTCTTTATGAAGTTTAATATTTCAAAAACAGTGGAAAGAGGAATATTCTGTAAATTATAAAGCTACTTTCTTTATATGTATATATGTAAGTTTTTGTTACTGTTTTCTAAAATTGCTTCATGTTTTTCATTTGCCTGCTTGTTTGTTTGTTTATTTGTATGTATATGTCTGTGTGTATATGTGTGTTAGAGGACAACTCTTAGGGAACTGTTCTTTTCTGGTAGCCGTGAGATCTGGGAATAGAATTTAGGTTGTCACGCCTGAGCACACAGGCTTCTAGCCCTGTTTTGTTGGGGATTATTTTGGTTTGTGTTTTGAGACAGGGCTTCATTATTTTGGCTCAAGCTTGCCTGCAACTCACTCTGTAGCCATGCTGGCTTTGAGTTTGAGATCTTCCTGTGACAGCTTCCTGGGTGTTGAGATTATAAGCATGCACCACTCTAGCTCCCTCTATCTACTTTTACATATGGATCTAATTTACACTGTTGAAATGTGTAGATCAACATGCTAAGGACCAGCACCAACAGAGAAGTACATGTTTAAGCATGTGCACTTACCAGAGTGGACCTTTGTTTTATGCTTTTTTAAGTTTTTAATGTCTGTGTAAGAATTTCCACATAATTCACAGATAAATGGTCGTTCTCCTAAAAAACAAGGCAACAACTTTAAAAACTTAGTATTTAAAAGATTGCTAGCTGATACAAAACTATCAAATATTGATAAAAATAAAGCAAAAATTCTTGTAATCAGTTATGATTGTGAGAGGAGAAACCCTATACACATACGTATGCTTTTACTTTATAAGAAATATAACCCAATTTGGGGTGAAATTAAGCACTTTCATTATCTGAAATTCTCAGAAATAATCTACTCTTATACCTCACAAATGAGGAAATCTTCTAAGAAATTCTGACAACATTCTATAATACAATTATTTTCAAATATGTACTGTTCAGGCTGGGGATCTAACTCAGCAGTAGACTGCATGTCTACCATCATAAAACTCTTAAGTTTGCTCTATGGGGCCAGGTGATGTGTTACACCAAAAACCAAGAAACATGAGGATACAGGAGCTGGCAATGAGTTTAACAAGCCTTTTCTAGTATTCATATCATGCTGGATAAGAATTATGAAGATAGATTTTTTTTTAAAAAATGTGAAGTTTATTTAAAAGATAGCAGTTTCCCTTTAAATTTAACTTCAAGATTTTCTTCTTACTATTTACATATTACACGTTATAACCAACATGTTGATAACAAAATCCATTTCTAAAACTTATATGTAAGAACCCTACTTTATAATTCTGATGATTCCTTGTTTGACATATCTATTCAATTTAATGCAAATGTTTTTGTTTGGAAATGATGAATATCCGGCATATTCCTTAGAAAATCTAAACAAATTTAAATTATACATTAAACAACTAAAATAATAATAATAATAATAAAAAGAACTGAACAAATAAAAAGCTGATTATTTAAACATTAAAAACTTATCATCACTAAGTTATACTAGATACTAGATATTCCACAATGGTTTCAAAGCCAAGGTTTATGTACAAAGGAATTAAGAGAGAACAAAAAACGATGCGTTCTCCCTAAACACAGACCTGTATGGGATCGAAAGTGTTTGTTGAGCTCTCCTGAGGAAATAAAACTTTTCCCACAAATACCACATATGTATGGTTTTTCACCTAGATGGAAAATAAAAGATAGCGAAGTGGTGTACTATACCAATATAATATTTATCAATTACAAGAGATCTAAATTAAGCTTTTAAAATTATCATCTATATGAAAGCCTTCCTATGACGTATCTTAGAGGCATCCAAAATAATGAACTATTAATTTATTCTACCTATCTAGATCGGTACTTTCCACAGACTAAAACATCATTTCTGCATTTCTTCTTTCCTAGAAGAGAAGACCTGGGTGTAAACAATTTGATTCTTATGATTAAGAACATGTCAAATTCAAGTGACATTTCAAATCTTGCTATCTACTTTATTATTCTAGGAGAATAAAAACATTTAAGGAAGATCATAGTCAACAGCCCACCATCCAAAATAGGCTCTGAATATTCTAGGAGAATAAAAACATTTAAGGAAGATCATAGTCAACAGCCCACCATCCAAAATAGGCTCTGACCAGTACACTTTGTTTTCAAAACTTGTAATTTGCATCTGACATACCTGTCTGAGTTCCAGATCTTGGAATGTTTATGTAAAAGAGGTTCAAGTCACAAGACAGGTTTCTTGCCTAAGCCACCTCCCGCATAACTCCCCTTTCACATCCTTACACACAGGAGATTCTCAAAAAAGGCTAACTAGGTTTTCTTTAGTCATAAAAACATGGCTCAATTTGATTTATATATTTTCAGAATTCTCTTACTTTAACAAGTATAAGCTAATGATAAAATTTTCACCTACCTTGTATTATTCTAGCAAATGTCAGAGTCTTAATCTAATGGTTATGTGAAAATCATGAACATAGTTTCAAAACGACCAATATAGATATCTAAAAAGTCTACAGTCTACTTTTGAAAAGGTCCAATTCCCACTTCTCTTAATTACAACGTTGTTTTAAGCAGTCTCAGCAGTAAACTCTTACCTGTGTGTTTCCGAGAATGAGTGATAAGAGAACTAGAGACAGCAAATGCCTTTCCACAGGTGTCACACACATAAGGCTTTTCCCCAGTGTGCCTGCGGACATGATAGGTCAGTGTGCTGGCCTGGGCAAATCTCTGCCCACATCTATCACAAACATATGGCTTTTCTCCACTGTGTTTCCTGTTAGTAGATATAAGCAACAGCAGAAAATCAAGCAATCCAGAGGCCATGTATACACAAAGTACTTCTTATATAAAATGCTGTCTCTCATGTAGCATTTTACTTCATCTCAACAGGAGAAGCCAAGTGCCAGTGGTTTGGTCCCCAGCTAGAGGAAGTATTAGGGGGTGGAAACTTTAGGAAGCTTGGCCTGACCTGCTTCTAACTAGGCCTCACATCCTAAAGAAGTAGGTCAGTCTGTACCTTTGTCTCCAGACCCTCCTCAACCTCTGCTTCTTGACTGCCACAGGATGAGCAGTGGATTCCACCACATCCTCTCTGTCATATTTCTTTGCCTCATCAAAGGCCCAGAAGCTATAAGGCCAGGAAGAGCACAGACTGAAGCCCCTAGAGCTGCCTGCCAACACGGGCCTTCCTTCTTAGGATAAATGCCTCAGAGCGACAGCTGGGGACACGGAAAAAAGAAGAGTGCCAGGGATGTGTTCACTGTGACTGTCTCTCACAATGTGGTTCAGACACTTTAGAACCGATGTTTACAAGGAACTAGAGCAAGTTTAGAAATGCAGGTTACAGACGTCCTAGAAGACTCTAGCAGAGCTTAGTGGGCCATTCAGAAGACCATCATTCTGACAGAAATGTGCATAGTAGCCAGAAGTAGTAATGATGGGAAAATGTCAATAATCCCAACAGTCATGGTGCTGATGCATGAATATTGAAAGTTTGAAGTAAACTATACAACTGTTAGAAAGGGGAGATAGGGAGGGAGGGAGACAGAACAAACTGTGTCAGTAAAGACAGTGCTCATGAGTTCTAGAAGGAAATAATGCCACTAGGAACTGAACTTGAGAACAATTTCGCATTCTGGCAAATACCCTGTGTACATTTTATCCAGGCCCCAAGGCTCTGAGCTGAGTTTAAAGACTTAATTATTCCAGTGGAAGAAATTTCACCGCTGTATAGTACATTGATGTCACTAGTATTAATGACTACTTTTAACTAGATTTACAGTGAGCAAAAACAAAGTAGAAATTTTTGAAGAACCTAGAGGTTTGTCTTGAAAAGAAGTACAAGTAAAGTTGGGAAGAAGTAGAGGTAGAAGATTTTGGGTTTGCAACCAGCCTGGGTTATACAGCAAGACCCTGTCTCAAACAAACAAAATATTAGAAAACTAGCCAAATCCTAGTTATCAAAAGTGATAGGGTGTGAACATGTAAATTCATTTGGCTTGAGAACCTATTAAGCTTCTTGCCCACATATACTGTTTCCATGTGCTTTGTCCAAGGTCAGCCACATATCACTCAGAGTCTACTGTAGCCATAGTTCATGGGAAATGGCTACTACTTCCCTGAGAGACTGCGGTAGAGCTATCTATCACAGCAATCAGGAAGAAGAGGCAGAGGAGGAGCATGCTGGGAAGGCTGGGGCAAGAGGCAACAATGAGAGTCTAGGGAATCAGTTCTCTAACCAGGTCTCAATACCTAAAATATCACCTCCTCTAATTCTCTGACTAAGTCAGAGCTACTACCCCACAATCACCTTTGAACACTGTTACACTGGGGACTATGCCTTCCACAAATGGGCATTTGGGAGGTATCTCAGATTCAAACTATATTCTACCTATGTTCAAGCACACGTCACATGTGAATGCACTCAGCCACCTCTAAGATTCTCCAGTCTGCGTAGCTTCAGGACCTCTCAAATGTCTAGGTCTAAGCTGGGCCTTTAACCCCAGAACTCCAAAGGCAGAGGCAGGTGGGTCTCTCTCTGAGTTCAAGACTAGACTGGTCTACAGAGCCACTTCTAGGACAGCCAGGGTTACACAGAGAAATTCTGTCTCAAAACACCAAAAACAAAAGTCCAGGTCTAAAGTCTCAGAGATCTGGGCAAGCCTTATAAAAGTCAAAACAGAGTTTACACAAATTCCATGGTACGATTTGCATTCTAAAGGAGAGGGATGAAAATGCAAGGAAGAAGAGAGCCAGATGGAAGCCTGGTGGACAAGCATCAACCCCTCTTGCCCCACGATCAGCACAATGTCATGTGAGGCTGGCCCTGTGTGCTGTGTGCTCATACAAAATGCACTACTCATTAGATTGTAATAATTAACTAACATAAAGGTCAAATGGCTCATTTTCTTTTACCTTGCATGAATCTTGAGATTGCTAGAAGTTGCAAACTGTAAATTGCACACATCACATTTATAGGGTTTTTCCTCACCATGATGCATGCGACTATGGAAGACCAGCTGGCATTTCTGAGCAAATCCTTTATCACACAGTTCACATTTATATGGCCTTTCCCCTAAAAGAACAATAACATTTGTATTAGGAAGATATTAGGAACAATGATATTATATTAGGAAAAAAAAACCTGTTTTACTTGCTAAAGTCAAACTTTTAAGGCTTTTAAGAGTGCCAGCGGTACTTGTTTTTATTTTCAGAAAATGGTATAACTTCTAAGTAACAAAAGCAAATGGGATGTCTTTTAAGACTACAGAAAACACTAGAAGCAAATAAATTAATCATAACAGTGAAAGGTGATCAGCAAGAAGAATGTATAAAATACAAACTTAAGTGTACCAATGGACACTCAAACTTTGCCAGCAGAAAGTCATGCAAATCAGAGGTACAGGAAAGCTGAGAAAGAATGATCTTCAAAAACCAATGAAATCTAGGAACATGTAATGGGAAGTGGTGGTAATATGTGAAAATTGGCCTGAGTTTTAGTATTTAATTCTGTTAAACATTTAAAAAACTAGAAGCAAGCCAGGCATAATGCCACAGCTCCAGAATCCTAACTACTCTGGAGGCTGAGGCAAGGAGAGTGCCTCAGAATAAAAAGTCATACTGGAGAGGGGGAAGGGCTAGCTTAGTGGTAGGGTGCTTACACAGCATGTTCAAGGCCCTAGGTTCAATCCCCAGCAGGGGCTGGGGTTAGGACCAAGTTATGCTTACTATGAGAGAAAATGGTGTAAGGACCTGATGCACTAGAACTCAAAATGTCAATTATAACAAAGAGCTATTAAATACTTGGTTACAATCACAAATAAAATTTTAAGATTCTAATGTTAAAACCTTGTACAGATAAAAGAATATGGCAAACTTTGTTCGTAAGCCATGGATGTTATATGCTAATGTCATCTGAATGGGTTGAAGATACAACTTAGTAGTACAATGTGTGCTCACATTCCCAGTGCCAAAACAGAAAACACAAAC
Organism: Mastomys coucha; assembly: GCF_008632895.1. Lineage (NCBI taxonomy): Eukaryota > Metazoa > Chordata > Mammalia > Rodentia > Muridae > Mastomys > Mastomys coucha. The sequence continues at coordinate 23,298,759 of NW_022196899.1, forward strand.
AGCACTAACCCAGCCCACTAACCCAGCAGGAATACAAACAGCGCACCTTCCCCCAAGCAGCCTTACCTGTGTGGGTCCTCACGTGCGTCTTTAGCTGGTTGCACTGGGTAAACGCCTTTCCGCACAAGTGGCAGACGTAGGGCTTGACCCCTTTGTGTATTCTCATGTGCCTTCGCAGGCTGCTGGCTTCGGAAAATGCCTTTCCACACGTGTTACACATTGGCTTGGCCTTGGAATACCTTGGATCCAGTTCTTCCCCTGCGTTCTCCAACTCATACGGACTCTTTATACTGGCTATGTTAGACATGGAGTGTTCTTTCAGGGCACAATGTGACTGTGATTTTCGACGTTTCCGTTTGACTGTAACAGTTTGCACAATATCTTGTGCTGGAAAAGTATTTTCCACAACTGAGGTCAACTCAAGTTCTGAGTTGTCATTTCCTTGAATGACTTGCTCTACTACAGGTGAGGACAACTTACTCGTATCTAGGAATAATTCAACAGATGCGCTCTCTAAAACATCACTGGGGTATTGCACCACTTTATTCTGCCCTGGTTTCTGGGAATTGAGAGCCTTTTTCTTCTTTTTACTTTGAGACGACTTCTTTGTCAATGCCCGCTGTTTAGGGCTTGCCTGAATGGAGTCTGTGGAGACTGCTGATTTCTCGCGATTGTTATAATCTCGCAGAGTAAGAAGGCAGGTCTGCTGATTCAATTCGATGTTTCCAGTAATACTAGAGATTTCTGTAGAAGAGGGACTAGCAATGAAAGCGAAATCCTCCATCTTTATTTTACATTTAGTTACTACCTCTTCTACTTTGAGATAGTCAGCGGCCTGATGGATTTCTTTAACATTCCAACTGAAAGGAAACAGGACTAAATGACAATATTCTGATCAAAAAAATAAAAAAACAAAACAGAAACAGCTGTACCTACTCAAATGTCTCTTAAAGATCTAATAAAGCAGAATGCTGGACATTTTAAAACTAACAAATTTATAAAATGTAACTCAGAATGTTTGAGCAGGCATCTCCAATTTTATGATACTGAAAAGATGAAAAGACTGTAGAGTAACAAAATATTTTTTGTTACAAAATGTATTACCTGCCTGCTTAGAAAACAATAACAAACAAACAAATGATAGACACTTGAATTTCAAAATAACTATTGAGTGGTCAGGAAGCTAGCTCACCAGGGAAAGCCATTAGCTATGAAAACCTAAGACCCAAGGGACCCACTGGAGAGGCAATGTGACTGTGTGTACATCTGATTCCAGCACTCTCCTGAAGATGTGAGACAAGAGACAGGTCAGCTAGCCAAGAGAGCCATACAGCAGTAGAAACAAGACCCCACCTCAACAAGGTGAAGAGAGAAGCGAGTCTCCCAAACTGGTCTCTGAACTCCACATGCATGCAGGACACATGTGTGCATCTGCATTAGAAAATACACACATTTGTTTTATTTCTGTTGAGACAGGGTATCATTTTATAGCTTTGACTAACCTGAAACTTACCATGTAGACCAGGCTGGACTCAAACTCATAGGGTTCACCCGACTTTCCCTCATGAGCCCTGGGATTAAAGACATGCCCTGCTAATTTTTCTTTCTTTAAACGTTGTTTGCAAATGTTGTTGACCTACCCATTCCCTCTGAGGCTTCTTCAGAAGCCAATCAACTTTTCAGGATTGGCAACAGAAAGAGTTCAATGAAAACTGTTTCCTAATCTTCTCTTCTGCTCTGGGAGGTACCTTTAACTAGGTTTCTCAGGCTTTGCTGTGAATATGAATCATGGAGGGGTCTTGTTAATAAAAATTGAAATTTAGCCACCTATGAGAAAGTGCCAGAGAGCCTGCAACTGTTATGCACTCTCTACTAAGAAAGGTGTTCCAGTATGTTCAAATCAATTGAAGATTTTTTTTTTCACAAATAGTGGAGAAAGAGACCAGGTGGAAGGCAGGTGGCTTGTGCCTACAATCAAGCACCTTGAGGACTGTATTGAGTCCATCCTCAGCCACACAGTGAGTTTCTGCTCAAACCCACACAGTGAGATCTTGTCTCAAAAAAAAAACTAA
>NW_022196899.1:23300840-23311144 GCF_008632895.1 Mastomys coucha
AAAAAAAAAACAAAAAACATAAAAATTAAAAACTCTCCCAAAATCCACTGATCTGCACATACTATTAAATGCTCTACATTCTTCAATCCAACAAGTCATTAAATTCATCAATTATTTACCAAATTTTAATTATTGTGGAAGATTAACTTATCGCTGCTCATTATCCCAAAAAACCAATTCTAAAACATGAATAGTTCCTTTTCAGAAAAAAAAAAGAGGTGTTTTGATTCTACCATGTATAAGAAGTATATTTCCATAATAAGCTGCAAGCTACAAGGAAAGAATCTTAATTGTGTACAGGCATCCATCTGTAGAGAGTCTGGAAAAGGATGTGTATGAAAAGTATTAATAGTCCTAATTAGTAGGTGGCAAAATTTCACGGGTGTTTTTCCCTTCCAAGTTCCTGTAAGAAATGCAGAACTAAAAAGGGCAGAGAATAAAGAAGATAAAATAAACAAGTGTTTGTTGCACAGTGGGGGCTTCAAGTTTTCACTCAATCTTTACAATGCCACCAACATAGTTACTACTATCTCACTTTTATGAGGAGGTTAAGGCTCAGATAGGCCTTATTAATGGAGACATATGATCAGCCACTCAGAAAGATACAATGCCGATGTCCATTTTTTTTTCTTTCAGTAAGTCTGGTTGGCCTATAACTCAGAGATGCACCTGCCTCTGCATCCCAAGTTCTGGGTTAAAGGCATGCCCCACCACGACTGGCCTATAAGTCTGTTCTACCAGCCAATACTCTATTTGTGTTCATGCTTCTATTAGAAATGAAGGAAAGAAGGTAAGCATAATTTGCCCAGGTTCTTTCTGCTTTTGCCCTTTCTAACTTTTCTCCTACAACCAGGAATGCATTACTATTGGTCTAATTTTTATAGAAAGGGAACAATATATCTATATTATAAGGCTTTGAAGAACCTACTTACTATTAAAGGGGCAGCAAAAGGCATCTTCTGACATCTTATGTGTGTGTCCCATGCACATGTGCACAGATGTGTGTGTATTTGTGTATGGTAGCTACAGACAATTGTGCATGTCTTCCTCTGTTGCTCTTCAGACCTTATTATATGAGACAGGATCTCTCAGTGAGCTTGAAGCCCACAGATCCTGCTAAGCTGGCTGGCTGGCTAGCTGGCTAGCAGGCTAACGAGCTCCAAGGATCTCTCAGTGAGCTCCAAGGAACCACCTGTATCCACCGTGGCAGCACTGGTATTACAAAAATGCCTTTCTATGGTGGCTGAGGACCCGAAATCATCCTTGCACGGCAGGCACTTCACCAATGAACCTCTGGAGCCCAGCAGTTAAGAGCCTTAAGGGAAGCACAGTAATGCCTCTGGCTTGACTTATTGTTACTTGTATTTATTGTTACTTTCCAGAGCCACAATCAGAAAGTCCTGCACACTGCCATTTAAATGTGAGTAATAGAAGGCACTAGGCCATGAGGCCAGAGGTGGCTCTTTGAACAACTCTATTCCCACTACCCTAGAAGAAGCAAGGGACAGCAGATACTGTGTGAGAGAAAGCCTCAGGGACACAAAGACCAAAGGAAAATCCACTTACAATTCAGGATTTGCAAAACTGAAACAGAGCCTTTGTGTGTGTGTATAAGTCTGTGAGACGGAATTCTTGACTTTAATGTGTTTTGTTTGTTTGTTTGGTTGGCTGGTTGGGTTTTTGGTTTTTTTTTTTTTTTTGAGACAGGGTTTCTCTGTTGCCCAGGCTAGCCTTGAATTTACAAATGATCTGCCTGCCTCTGCCTCCCATCACACAGCTTTAATGTGTTTTTTGTGCTTACCAAACATCTTTTCATCCTCAACAGAGTGTGTGTGTGTGTGTGTGTGTGTGTGTGTGTGTGTCAACACTGAGAATGAGCATGGAGAGCAAATGGGAAAAATATGAATCTACTTTAGCTCTAAAGGCTGACTAGATTTTATAACTGAATAAAAACATGTACTTTACCTGTCAAGATTTAAAGTTCCTGTATATATAAACTCCAACAGTTTCTGAAATCCGTCAGCCTTCACCTGACTCTGATCAAGAAAAACATTGTTCTCAGAAGTGCTTCTGTAGATCGCGCCAAAATACTCACTAAAGGAGGCAAGCACATTCCTATGCGCCTTAAACTGGAATTCTCCAATCACTATGGTACAGTCACAAAGAAATCCCGCTTCCCGTTGCTTATTCAGTCTCTCTAAAAGGTGCTCACAGTGGTGTGAATACTGCATTTTGATAGCAGAATGGGGTTTCACTCGATCTAAAAGACAAAAAGAAACGGTGAATTGATAACCATAGGCTTTCATCAAACATTCACCCATGCAGAGGTAAGGGAGTGTGGCGATGGGACAAAAGACTAAACGCAAGAACAACACAGCTCTTACTTTGCCTCCAACCCCCAAAAGCCTCATCGAACACTCGTGATTACCTTTTCTTTTGTTTTACTGCATTAGAACACTAATGCAATAAATGGCAGTGAGCAAAACCTATGTCACAGAGTTGTAAAGAGGACCATAAAAAAAATCCTCAGCTTTTAGAGTTGACCCCTCAAACTTTCAAGCTCCAACAGGCATCTTTACCCTGAAGGTGCTTAAACAAATTAAGAAAGGACTCCTTGAAACAGAATACGAACACGATACGAGTTGTTTTCATTGCTCTCTGATCAGAGAAACGTGTAGGCAAAGATGGTGAGGTTCCAAGCGCAAGTGCAAGGGGGCGGGAACGCCCCGACCAGACGTGTCACAGGTTCCATCACTCTCCGGAGGAGGACACACCCCTTGCCTGCTCGCTGCAAGCCCGGCAGCGGTGGAGGGTGACAGTCCCAGCCAGTCTTCCCCGGCCTCTGCTGCCTTGCCCTCCCAGCTCGCACTCCCGCGAGTTCCCACGGCACGGGCCGTGACTACAGCTACCGCGGAGGCTGCCTCTCTCAAGACATCCTCCTTCGCCCCGAATCCCGCTCGATCTCCGAGGCGCCAGGCCACATAAGACCCCGGGATCTCAGAACGCAGGGACGACAGGCCAAAGGGAGGGCGGCACTCACCCGTAGCCGCCCAAGGGAAACAGTTTCTTCACTCTCTCACCGCCATCTTGGGAGGACGTCACCGCGACGCTCCGCCTCTCCCTTCCTCCTTCGCGGTTGCGTCACGTCCGGATGTGTGGTCCAATGGGAACACCGGCGATAGGACTCTAGATGTCCACCGGGGCCGGCGAGCTGACTCTCAGAGCCCTAAGTTCCAGGCATCCCCAGGTCTCCGGATCACACCTCAGTGCTCACTCACATCCTGTGCCAGCTGCTCACCTTGTCAGCCCGCAGCTGTCGGTCCAGATTCTGGACGGAGACCAGGCTTGAGTGCACAGCCGGCCTCTCCCGGAACCGCGTTGCGCGCTGCATACTGGGAGTTGTAGTTCTTTTCATCGCCTGTCATCCTGTCTTCATTAGCGCCCCTCCAGTGGAGATGATTGCGTTGTGCACCCTGGTTCTTGACCGTGGCGGGTGGGAGGGATATGCTTAAGTCGAGACCAATCACTCCTTCTTCTTTTGCATATCCGAAAGCTCTTGGGACCCCCAGAGTTCTGTTTGAACCGGCTCACCAAAGCTCATCTTCCAGAATGCCCTTACCTGGTCACAGAGGTTGAGATGCTCGAAAGCAAAGCAAAGCAGCAGGGCACACTGGGCATGCGCAACGTGGGAGGAAGGTGGGCTTTCTACCGGAAAAGGTTTTCCTGCGTTTGAACCAGAATAATTTTAGCACAATTATTTACCTCGAAATCAGAGTTAGTGCAGTAAAGGGAGAGGAGCAAAGTTATTGCTGCACTACGAAAGTGCCAAAAAGTTTTGATGTGTTCTTCTCTAGAACCTGCGGACGTCATAAATCTTAAAAAGCACAACTGAAACGTTTGTTGTTATAAGTTATGTTTCTGGTCTTTAAGGAATTTACCTTTGACTTTATTTAAAAGACAGTCTCGAAAACTCTGAGAGTTTTTTCATACCGGAATCTTTTTTCTTATATCTCTGTGAAGAATTTGTGAATAAAACCACAGTCGTGTTTATAAGAAAAATGGTGAGGCTACTTTTTTATATGTCTGAGTATAATTTTCTTTTTAATTTCACCTTTTTGTCAAACTCTTTCGATAATGTGTTAATTAGAAGATTTTTAGTGAACTTGACATATAAATTAAAAATAAAATTTATCGTGGCATGGAAGGGAAAATGGAATCTTGAGGGGGGAAAATTGAATACAGAAATGCTTCAGAGGCTAGAGCTAGGGAGACTGCAAGGTAAGCCTTCTAGAATTAGTAGCTCCCAATCCTCATTAACCCTTTTCGTTGCTGTTCTCGCCTGAGTTAGGTCCTTTCTTTAAAGTGAAGAAATTCTTACCCAACTCCAGCTGGTGAAATCCCCTCTTAGGATCTGAGATCCTTTTTTCAAAGAAAAGATGTTTCCGCCCGGTTTCGAACCGGGGACCTTTCGCGTGTTAGGCGAACGTGATAACCACTACACTACGGAAACTTGGCTGTAGCAGTGGTTGAAATGGATCTCCTTATGTGATGTTTCCATACATGCTTCACAAATGCTTTAAGATTTTTGGATTTTTCAATGAGAGAGAAAAAAATTGAACAAAACACAGTTAACTGAAGTGCTGAAACTATTTCAAAAGTTTGTACTTGTCTGCAATCTCTTCCTTCCCTTTCTTTTTCTTTTTCTTTTTTTCTTTTTTCTTTTTCTTTTTCTTGTTTTGTAAAGCCCGGCAAGTACACCACTAGAGACCAGCCAGGCACACTCCTCAGTTCCTGGCTGAGTTTCATTTTTTTCTCAGTTCGGGCAGGTTATGCTTTCCTCCCGCCGGGGAAGCAGCGGCGCGCTGTAGCCCAGAGCCTGTGAAAAGGAGCCGAACCGTCTGCTTCAGCGGGTTTGGGTGGAAGGACGTGTAAATTACCTTTTTCCCTATCCTGCTTCGAAATACCTACCAAAGTTTCTATTTGTGTATTGTTTTAAAGCCCCTAAAGGATGCGCGAAATCAGACACCAAGACGCTCGTTTTTGGCCGCTCAGTGTACATTTTTTTTTTCTGAACTGAACTTCACAATGATCTAAGACATTCTTAGATATTCTTACCAAGTGGCAAACATGTTCTTATTCCTAAAATATCAATCCCAGGAAATGAAAATTAGCTTCGGAGGACCTAGAGATATAATCCAGAAAATTAAGAAAAAGATGAAATAAGTGGGGAAATAAGCAAGAGAAAGAGAGAGAGAGAGGGAGGGAGGGAAGGAGGGAGAGAGGAAAATAAGGGAAAGAGAATGGAGAAAGGAAAAGGAGGGAGGAGGGGAGTCGAGCATCCCGGAGCTCAGAGCCTGAAGAGGGGAATTCTGCTGAGTTCGAGGCCAGCTTGTGCTAAAATACGGACCATCACCTTACAAAACCCAAAAGGTTTTGCCTTTTTGTGTACATTTTTAGAAACTACAGGAAAGATGTAACATTTACTTTACTATACAGAACATAAAATCGTTTCACACCCCAGCACTCCCTGAAGTTGATCCTTACAGAAGCCAGGCAGACCCTTCCTGTAGCAATATTCCCAGGCCCGTCCCGGTTAAGGGTTTTCCTCCCCCGCCGGCCCTGGAACACTTCTATTAACCAGAGTTCAAGGCCTTGAGAGAATCTTTTTTTTTTTTTTTTTTTAATAGCTTTTCAGAGTGTTTGAGAAAGGTTCTTGTAAATTGTTAGATTTCTATGTTCTGCAAGGGTAGCCGGGTTTTCTGGTATTAGTGCTGAGAGTTTCCAGGAGCAGCGATGACGCGCTCAACCCACGGAGAGCTGTCGCAGGAGGCACCTCCTGTCAGGCGGACCAGCAGATGGCGGGGGTCCTCTGTGACGCGACATTACAGGCACCTGTCCCCTCACTGCCCGGGAGGAGCGGCCCGGAGGCGCGCAGATGCAGCAGCACCGGCGGCATGAGCAGCTACCAGCCACCAGTGGTGATCGACAACGGCTCGGAAATGATCAAGGCGGGCCTGGCTGGGACCCGGGAGCCCCAGTTCGTCTACCCGAATATTCTGGGGCGGACCAAGGGCCACAGCCCTGCGGTGGACAGCAAGCAGGAGCTGTTTGTGGGTGATCAAGCGCAGGAGCGCAGGAGCTTCCTGTCCATCAGGTATCTCGGGATGCAGCAGTCTGGGTCTGTGAGGAAGTGGGCGGAGAGCCCAGAGCTAAAGCCACCCTGAAAGGAGCAGGATAGGAACACCAAGGCCTCAGCCAGCCACTCCTTACAAAAAACTTCTGTTCTCTGTACACAAATAGATTCAAGCAGACAGTGGCCATTAGTGCTAGATGTGCCTGCGTAAGCATGTGACTTAACGTATGACTTTTGTCATGCGGTGTAGTCTCTTGAACTATTTACAATTATAGCAGAATGTGGGAAGTTTACAACTGTTTTCAGTCACATTCTCCAAGGAGGAGAAAAATGGCCAAGCATAGTGACTGCAGAGAAAAGTAGCTGTGCTGTTTACTGGAGGTAACCTTGTCACTGACAGAAAACAATAAGTACTCCCTTTAGATGAAAAGGAGCAGAAAGGGTAAGTGTTTACAGCTTTTGTCTAGGAATTGTAGCCTGCACCTTTAACGGGCAAAGGCAAGAGAGTCTGTGAGTTCCAGGCCAGCTTGATTTGCATACTGAGTTTGTCTGTCTGTCTACATGCCAGACTATTTATTTGATACAGGGTTTCTCTATGTAGCCCTGGCTATCCTGGAACTCATTCTGTTGACCAAACTGGCCTGAAATTCAGAGATCTGCCTGTCTCTGCCTCCTGAGTGCTGGAGGCAAGTGTCATGGGTTCTAAGCTAGCCAGGACAACATAGTGAGACTCTGTCTCAAAACATGAACTATCAAACAACAACAATAATAATAGTAAATAATAATAATTTTAAGCCAAATCTAAAACCCACCATTAGCAACAACCATAAAAGCACAAGACTTATATATTTTATTGTTCTCCCTCCAGCTATCCAGTGGAACGTGGTCTCATTTCCTCCTGGGGGGACATGGAGATCATGTGGAAGCATATCTATGACTATAACCTGAACCTGAATGCCAGCGATGGCCCGGTCTTGGTTACAGAACCTGCGCTGAACCCATTGGCAGACCGACAGCACATGTCCGAAGTGTTTTTTGAAAATCTGGGAGTCCCTGCCTTCTATATGTCTGTCCAGGCTGTGTTGGCTCTCTTTGCTGCTGGCTTTACTACTGGCCTGGTGCTGAACTCAGGTGCCGGGATTACTCAGTGTGTGCCCATCTTTGAGGGTTACTGCCTATCTCATGGTGTAAAACAGCTAAATGTGGCAGGATTTGACCTCAGCAGCTACCTCATGATGTTGTTGAAGGATGATGGTATCATGCTGCTTAGAACTGGGGACAGGAAGATTGTTGCAGACATTAAGGAGAATGCTTGTTATGTGGCAATGAACTATGAAGAGGAAATGACCAAGGATTCTAACCTAGGTAAAATGTACACCCTACCAGATGGGAAGACTGTCAAACTCCATAAGCAGATATTCCGTTGCCCAGAGGCCCTCTTCTCTCCATATCTTGTGAATGTTGATGCTCCAGGCATCGACAAGATGTGCTTCAGCAGCATTATGAAATGTGATGCAGATCTCAGGAACTCCTTCTTCTCTAATATCATCCTTTCCGGAGGATCGACGTCTTTTCCTGGCTTAGATAAGCGACTCATTAAGGATGTGGCAAAGATAGCACCTGCCAATACCGCCGTGCAGGTTGTAGCTCCCCCGGAAAGGAAAATGTCAGTGTGGATGGGGGGGTCTATTCTTGCTTCCTTGTCTGCCTTCCAAGACATGTGGATCACGGCTGCAGAATTTGAAGAAGTTGGACCCAACATTATACACCAGAGATGCTTTTGAAATGCAGACAGAATGATGAGTAAAGATGCTTTGAGTATACATAACAAAACACTTTGGGTATTCTTAGTTGGGAAAGATGAAAAGCATTTCTGTTATTGGGATGGCCACTTTCTTTTAAAAATGTTTTTGGTAGTTCTGGGAATTGAACCTAGAGTCTCAGGAATGCTAAGTGCTCTACCAGTGAACTATATTTCCAGCTGTCTTTTTTTTACTTTGTACTTTGAGATATTTTGAGATAGGATCCCCTGCTAAATTGCCTAGGCTAGACTTGAGAACTTGTAAACCTTGTGCTTCAGTCTGCCAGGTAGCTGGAATTACAAGCTTGCAACTTTGGTCCTGGCTTTCTTGGATTCTTAGAACAGGGCAGAAAACGATGTAATAATAACAGTGAGTGCTGTAGGAGATGAGCCACAGCTCAGAAACCGCTGAAATAGTCCCTCTGTCAGGCAATGGTTTTTATTGTGAATGAGGTAGGGAAAAGAATCCAGAGGCATCTGGAAGAATCCAAAGCAGAGAGAGAAGTAGACCAGGCATAGGTGGGGCAGTCTGCAAGACAGAGTGTGAAAGAGCAGGGGGTAGGCAACCTGGACAGATGGCTATCTGTGGTACCTAATAACATATGCTGGCCTCCGGGATCACTCAGTAGCTGTGGCTCCTCACAGTTCTTCTCACTCTGCCCTCTACCCTAAACTTCTCCAGTCATGGCCTTCCCTTCCCCTAGCTTCATTCCTATATGACCCTGCAATTTCATCTATGTGCCCTCTTGGGCTTCCACTCTTTACCCTGTCACACTTGCTTCTCTCTCCCCCTCTTCCCCCTTTGCTCTCCTCTCATCCATCCTCTCCTGGCCCAGTCACTCTGGCCATGTTCAGCTCATACTCTCTCTTCCTGCTCTGGACGTTTTCCAGATGCCTCTCTTCCTTGTATCTACAATAAAAACCTCTCCTTCAACCCCACATAGGAGCAGTCAACAACAAGTAGGACTAGTAGCTGAGGGGAGCAACTCCTGGGGACAGAAAACCCATTTCCCAAGTTCCCGAAGAATGCCAGCTGTTATCCAATGACCGGAAGTCTTTTTACAATCCAACTTGAGCTCATTTCTAGACAGAGACTTCCTGAGCTCTAGCAAGTATTAATTGTCCAAATAATAACTCAGATGCTTTTATGGGAAACAGCATTCCTGACTTTTCCCTTGGAAAGAGAGCAATGGACAGTGCCCCATTTATTTGTTTTTGACAGACTATCTTGGTACGGGTGTCCTTGCTGGACTAAACCCTGTAGCCCAAGCTGCTCTTGAACTTGTAGTAACTTTTCTCTTCCTCCACCTCCTGAGTGTTGATGTCAAGGTATTCTTAGCTTGAAACATTGTGTCAAATGAGTAAGCTCTAAGGTTGTTGCAGTTTAAGGAAGAAGGTTGCCTTAGGAAGGAATGAGTCCATGCAGGAGGACCGCAGGTATTCTGACAGCATGGGATTGAGCTAGACTTGGTGAGTGAACTAAGTATGGTTCTTAGAATGGAGTGGATTGAGGGGTGTGACCCGGAAGGTGAATTAAGGCAAGGAACTGACAGTACTCGTACAGAAAACTCACCAAACCACTGAGACACAACTAATGGCCAATTGAAAGCTGTTTTTTTTTGTTGTTGTTGTTGTTGTTGCTTGTTTTTTGTTTTTTTTTCCGGACGGCCGGAATAAAGTCTTTATTCCAGATGACTACACTCAGGTATTCAGTCCCTAAGTGTAGCATGGAGTGCCCAGAGCATGAGGTTTTTGAAAGCAAAAAACATGTCCTGACATATCCCTCAGAAGCTGCAGGGGAGTGTTTTGGGTAAGCAAACAATTTATCAGAAGCTAAGTTAAGCAGTTAGCTGGAGGGAGAGGTTTGCATAAGTGGGCAGTTTAATAGAAGCTAAGGTAAGGTAGCTGAGGAATCTTGACTTTGGGTTCCTAGATTAGAGTTGGGTAATTCAATGGGATCTCCATCTAGAAGATGAGATTCTAGTTAAATGTGAAATGGCCTCAGCAAGAACACAAGATGGAGGAACCTCTGCACTGTCTTGTCCTATCATGGTCTTTCAAGTTAAATGCCCTCGTGGCAGAGGAGAGCAACAAAGATTTAACCCCAGAAGACTAGGAATTTTATTAAGACAACCGAAGTGTTAATTTGGAGAATAAAATTGGACTGGGAAGATTATAGAGCTTCAGTGATCTGTTAGAAAGTTGTTGATACAGATATAAAGTAGCCATATTCTTGGACTCAAGACTATAAACACGTGGCATTACAGAGAAATTACAAAGACTGACAAGACTTGGCACCTAATTAAGTAGATGTGAAGCATTGGAAATTGGGGTCTTGCCACGGACCGGGATTTCTCGCGGGGGGGGGGG
>NW_022196899.1:23313029-23313616 GCF_008632895.1 Mastomys coucha
AACAGAGAAAACAGAAGCTGACAGCTGACAGAAATGGAGAAGCAGACATCCACCACAGACTACAACAAGAACCGCTAACGCTGCTGCTGTTCAGTCAAATTTGTTTGGACTTACTCATATTACTGCTAATATGAATTTTTCTTGTGTCTCTTATCTATATGCTATATTGTTTGAAAGTTAGGTTAGCCACTAAGTGTCAACATCATTTCAGTAGACTAAGGCTTATCTACAGAGAGTATAGAAAGATACAGATATTTCTTATGATATAGAACAATTGAAGGCAGAAATTTCAGATATTAACAGAAGTCTTTTAGATACTTAGAACATTGATGAATTGGCCAGAGATTTAAAAAACAATCTAAGCACAATGAATCCCTTAGACTGGGTTCAGTATATAATCTTGCTTGCTGTTATTACTGACATTGTCTTAATAGTAATTATTGTGCTTCCATTTGCCTTTATAGAGTTCTTCTGAGATCCTTAGCCACGATGAGGCGGGACATTATAGAGCTCCATCTGAAAAATAATTAAAAAGGGAGAATTGCCACGCACACTTTGCGTGAAGGCGGTATCTGAGGCATAAACTT
>NW_022196899.1:23314390-23317225 GCF_008632895.1 Mastomys coucha
TACCTCAACTGTTGAGCTGCCAGATTTTTTATTTCTCTTTTACAATGATTGTAAAAGCCTCATGTAATTTTTAAAGAAATACACTCAGATTTTACACCACCCATGTGTAGTCTGTTTGTCAAAAGCCGAATCCCGTGCCCACCTGGCCAGAACCCATCGTCCAGCGGAATAAGGGACCCAGCAAGAAACCCCAGTCCGCGACAGGGTCTGAGATGACCTAGGTATCTGAGACAATGGTGGAAATATGGGTGTGCAATTCAAGGCATTCAGTATGTGTTCTTTCCATGCAATGTGTGCTAATGATGTAGAGCCAGCAAGGTCTTAGCTCAGGTGCAAACCCACAGAACACAGATTGATGACAGATCGCTGCAATAACAAGAGGTTTATTGATCCAACTCGCATGGCCAATGCGTGTGGGGTTGGTCATCCTCTCAGTAGAGTCAACCTTGAACTCAGAATGTACACATCTTTTATACCTTTCAGAGGGCAGTCCTCAGCAACAGGGTTAGCTGGCTTACTCTGGATGGTGGAACACCAGAGAAAAGGATCTCATCAGGCATTGGTTGGCTTACTCAGGGGGCTGTTGTTGGCTTTGTCAGCACCTGGCCTTGAAAAGTCCCTGGGAAGGGGCTGAGTAACCAGGTGGTAAGGGGATTGTCGACAGCAAGTTGAGGGTGACAGTTTGTGTTCTTTTTCAAAATTCACCACAGGGAGGGGTTGGGGAGTTCTTCCTAGAACAGTTATTTTTGTTTTGACTTAGCTTAGTCAGAATGGCCTGGTCATTCTGACTCAATATTCTGACCACCAAAACTTTGTTTTTACAACATATCCTTGGCTGTCTCTGGAACACAACTTCTCAGTGTCTGAAGCTGCTGCTTGCTACTGTAAAACTTTGTTTCCACACTGCTTGCTGCTTACAGGAGCTGGAACATGGCTCCCTTATTTTACTGTGAAACTTTATTTCTACGTGCTCAGAACTTTCTATATTCTCAGGCAGTTGGGGTTTGACTTTGTTTCTCACACTTTTGAAACTTTATTTCTTCATTCCCAGGCAGTTAGGTTTTAGCTTTATTACTTCACTAACCCAGGAGCTACCTCTCTTTAAATTGCTCAGGAGTATCATTAGAGCATAGATGATCCAGGGCTAACCTGGACAATCTATTCCCTCAAGACTTGGGTCCTGGAACCCTGACTGGGGTCAGTAAGGGAACAGAGAATGGTCAGACACATGGACAGGAGTACAGAGAAAGCTGGGTCAGTAGAGATGTGCTCACTTTAATGGAATAATACTTTCTAGCATGCAATACAGAACTTCAGGACGTTTATTAGGTGCAGCGTAGGGTGAAGGGTAACTTAGACTCTATGGTTGGTGTTATGGTTTCACCTCCTACCCCTAGAATAGCTGTAGACATTTTGTTCCAAGCCTGCCAGCTATTTCATATTGTTGCTGTAACATGCCTGCCAGTCACTGACATAGAGACATTAGCTCAGAGCAAGGACATGCTGACCACACACCCTGTTTTGTTCTGTATGAGGTTTGCTAATCTTAGGAAATTCCACAAAGCTTTATGTGGGACCCATCAAATCAAAGGTCAGTATGAAGGGTCATGTCTAAAAAATCTCTGGAGTCAGAGCCAACTGCCAGACAGCAATCTGCGTTTGAACTCATTGTGGGTTTGGTGGATTTTATATTCTTTATAAGCTGCCAGAAGAAGATATCTATTGTCATAGTTCAGATAGTTCTGTGTGCCTTGCCTGACCAGTATAAGGGTGTGTGTTCAATACACTGTTCTTGTTTACTGAGATCAATGTTCATATGGTTTGTGTGGCAATTCCTGAACCCCAACAGTAGGAGGTCTCTGTAGGGGAGTAGCCTCTGGCTGTAAAAATCCAGAAGAGGAAGAAAGCGGCAGTTGTTAATTCTTACTATAAAGGCTTCTATTGGGACCAGAAGAAGAGATGTTAAACCTGAGAATAAGGAGGAGAAAAGACTAAATCCACTATTGTCCAGTGAAAGCAAGCTGTATTTTGGGGTGTTAAGGCCTAGGCTTAGGCTATAGTTGCTTGGTTAGGCTGCCACTATAAGGAATTGTTCTCCTGTTTCTGCTGTCACTAGGAAACTTTCTGATGCCAAGATTGTCTACATATTCCGTTATATTCTATACCCTTGAAAACCAATAGAACTATGTTGTATAGTTACCCACAATAAGCCTGGAGCCGAACCAATCACCCAACAGCACTTCCTGCACCTATGTAATAGCTTTTACGGTATAAACTGAGCCTGGGATGTACCCCGACATAAGAGAGATAGCTGCACCAATATAGAAAACTATTTGAAATAAGACTTCTATTTTGATTAGGGGTCCAGTAAAGTTTAAGTTCTCAAGACCTCCCTGGAAACTGACATCCTACTTGGCAGAAAGAGACATGTACATGGGTAACTCACATCCGGGTTGGCAAATTAAAACATGAGTATTAGACAAGTCCCATCCTGGTAGACAAGTGTAGACATGAATGTCAGACAAGGCAAGTCCCCTGCCACAGTTGAATACCCCAACCAGTGGAAACAGGATAAGTGTACAACAAAGGCATGTTCCTGAAGAAATCCCTATCCCTAATTGGTGAAATAACTTGGCACAGATATTTGTTGGTTTGGGACTTTAAAACCCTGTAGGATCTTACCTCAGGGTCATGATCTGACTGTGGCCCTGGTTGATAAGTCCTGGGGTGTATGCTCCATAAGCTATGCCTGTCTGACTGAGATCGGAACTGTAAGGAGAAATTAAAGCTTTAAACCTGTGCTGACTAGGAAGAAAAGTTATGGGCCTAAGAATC
>NW_022196899.1:23317874-23318175 GCF_008632895.1 Mastomys coucha
TGCGGGCAGCTGCTATCGGAAACCCCGGATGTTGTGCCTGGGGAAGTCCTGGATGCTGTGCCTAGGACATGGAGAAGCCCTGGAAGTTGTGCCTGGGGTATCGGGAAGTCTCGGATGGTGTACCTGAGACGCAGCAGCTGCTGTCGGGAGCCCTGGATGTTGTGCCTGGGGTATCGGGAGACGACTTGACTGACTTAACTGTTAGTTTTTTGAACAAGGGAGACAGAGTCCTTCTTCCACACAGGAGGAGGAGGGGTCCTGCTCCGTCAGAGGTGGCTTTTGGCTGGTTGTTTAGAACGAA
>NW_022196899.1:23323878-23374884 GCF_008632895.1 Mastomys coucha
CTCTCGTGATTCCTTGGGTGTACGTCCTCCCTAGATTTGAGTGGGGGTCTCCCCCAGGGGTCTTTCAGAACTTGTGTGGTTTCTGAGGCAACTCCTGGACCCCAACACAGTATCTTTTGCCCTCTTTATGTGAGTTCTCCCTTCTGTACTTTCCTGACCTTGCTGTGGCCTTGTTTGGCCTAGAGGACATTCCTTCTAGGCTCTGTCTAAGCATGCATTTTTCTGTATTCCTTGGGCACATTTCGGTCAAGCTTTGGGCTTGACAAAGAAACTGCAGATCATTTTGACGTCCCCCCCCCCCGCCCCCCTTAGGTTAAACCAGGTACCAGCTATCTGACTTAAGCAAACTGTCAAAGCTACAGTTCCTCATTGATAAGGCAGGACTGCTCAAGGTCATTGTGAAGTTCAGTTGGGATAAACATTATTTAAAGGCACATAAAAATACAACAAAATATTGGGGTTTTCACAAATTAAAGAATTTCCAGAGGCAGGAGGTTACAGAGAGCATGCTGAGATTCGGAGTTACCTGCTAGGAGGGGTCATTCCATCAGAGTGAACACATCTCTATTGGCCCTGATTGTCTGTAGGCCTGTCTGTGTATCTGTCCTTTCTCCTTTCCCTTGCTGGCCCTAATTGAGGTTCCAGGACCCAAGCTTTGAGAAAGGCAGTAGCATGTCATCTAGTTGAAATGACACATTCTCTGCAGCGTCCAAATGACATCTTTGTGCTAGCCAGAACATTACATTGGACAATGGCTGACCCCTTGCTTATGCAGGGGTTCCTCATTTGCTCATTATTAACACTTATTTGTTTGTTTGTTTACTTATTAGTAGGAATCTACTCTTGCTTTCTACCACGTGGGTTCTACATGGTTGCACACAGGGTTACCCGGTCCCTGTTTTTGTCTTTTGGGACAGTTTCAACAAATGTCTAGACTCCGAGTTGGCTTTGAAGCCCACAGCTATGAGTCACTGTGTCAGTCTATGCAGTAGTATCTTTTGGTTTGTCTTTCTCCATGAGAAGTGGTGCTCTTGGAAGGGGTAGAGAGTTTTTGCTTTCCATCTCTTTCCCCTTCTATGCCTTTGATGATCCTCTGCCAGTAGATATGTAGACACCAAATTGATCAGAAGCCCTCCTGCCCTGTAGAGAACTGCAGGGGAAAAGAACTGAGATGTGAAAAGGACGGACAGGTAGAAGAGGCACAAAACTCTGCCCAAAAACAAAACAGAAAGTAGGAGGATATTTTTAAACATTTCTGGTGACCTTGAACTGCTGACCTCCTGCCTCAGCCTCCGACAGGCTGGGACTATGTAGGCTTGTGTCAGCTGCTTTTGAAATTCTTTTCTTTTTCTTTCTGGAACTCAATACATAGACCAGGTTGGCCATGAACTCACAAGAGATCTGCCAGCTTTTGTCTCTCAAGTTCTAGGATTAAAGATTTGCGCCATTTCCCCTGTGGAAGTGGACTGGGGTGAAGGTAGAATTCATTTATTTTTTTAAATGGAAAAAAAGGGGGGGGAATTGAAAATATCCCTAGTTTCGACTCTAATGTATTTCAGAAGCCAAGTCTCAGAGTTGTGTGTGTGTGTGTGTGTGTGTATGTGTGTGTCTCGCAGTGCTCATAGCAAGAAACAGATTTTATTTATTTATTTATTTGTTTGTTTGTTAATTTGAGAGATGGTCTAGGAGGAGTGCGAAAGAGGGAGAAGTGTGGAAGAGGGAGCAGTTGCGCGAGTGCTGGGCTCGACCAATCAGTGCGCGCCGTGGGGTATTTAGGGACAAGGACAACTTGGCCTCTGCGTCTGATTTGCCTTAGTTATGGGTTCTATTCTTTTGTCCCCTTTTTTCCTTCCTGCTGGCCAGCATAGTCCAGATCTGCGGCGGGTCACCGCGCCCAGCCCGGTCCCGGCCTGGAAGCCTCAGCCTGGAAGCCTCATTTTAGGACTGGCTGCCGCCGCGAAGAGCTGGGCTCTCAGCCAGGGGTGGAGGGCGCTGGAGGCTGGGGCCAGGCCTGCCGAGCGCCAGGAGGACAGGAATGGAAGTGGTCCCTGCATTCCGGGGCTTACCGGAGCTGTTGGAAGTGCACCCGGATCCCGGTTCTCACAAGCCCCACTCCCTCTGGGGAAATGCCCTGCTGCAGAACCTGTGACCCCGGGGGATGGGGCCAAGCACTGTGCGCGTGGCCACCATGCTCCCAAATGAATGGGC
This sequence comes from Mastomys coucha, assembly GCF_008632895.1. NCBI lineage: Eukaryota > Metazoa > Chordata > Mammalia > Rodentia > Muridae > Mastomys > Mastomys coucha. The sequence goes on from NW_022196899.1 coordinate 23,326,087, forward strand.
GTTGAGTCAGGGTCCTTAGCCAAAGGGTGTTTTTGTTTTTGTTTGTTTGTTTGCCTTCACGTCCCTCCTCCATTTTTGTATTGTATTCATGTTTCTGCCCTGTAGGTTTTGCACAAGTTTCGCTGGCCCTGCCTGAGCTAGCTATGCAGCTATATGATCCTTAGGGGTGGGAATGGGAGGAGTACAAGCATGGACCTTAATACTGGGTTTGTGTGGTGCCACGATTTGAACCTAGAACTTCCTAAGCTCTCTATCAACTGGTATTTCCATTCTATGGGAGATTTTTTTTTCTTCTGTGTATGAGGTCGTTGAATATTTTGTAAACAATTAGAAAATCTAGTGGATTTCTTAATGAAAACGTGACTTTTCTTTGTCTTTGGGTGCAAAACATTAATAGCCGAGAAAGAAGTTTAGAGAGATACTCGTATGCCCTCTTCCCCTTCACACACTGAGTCTGGTCTCTTTTCAGAAAAGAAAATGAGATAGGCACTCTGGAGGCAGAGACAGATGGATCTCTTGATTTCTAGGCCATCCTGGTCTACAGAGCGAGTTCCAGGACAGCCAAGGCGACACCAGGAAACTGTGTATCAAAAAAACGGAAAGAAGAAAAGATCTCTGCGTGGGTGGCAGACGACTTTAATCCCAGTGCTTGGGAGGCAGGCAAGTGGATATCTGTGAAGGACAGCCAAGGCTACACTGTGTTGAAAACCAAAACCAAACAAACCCAAAAAAAGGGGGAGAAGAAGGAAGAAGAAGAAAATGAGAATGTGCCCATGGAAAGAAGAGTATCAGTCCTTGTTAGCCCACCAGTTCTTCCAGGAGTAGTTCCATGTTTGTGAATGCCTCATGCCAATGCAGTGCCTTGGCTTCCTCAATGTTTTTCTGAGGTGCTAGCCAGCGCCCGTGTATCAAAACATTGGAGAGACGAAGAGCCATACGTCTAGTGTTTTTGTGAGCTTTATGTATATAGCAACTCAGTCACCTGGAACAGGCCCCTTTCAGCTAACATATTTCTTACGATTACTGTTATAAAGACTGGGGGAAGTGAGTTGGGATGTAGCTCAAGGAGTAGAATGCTAAGGGTTCTGAATTCAGTACCAAGCCAAAAAAGTGTGTGTGTGTGTGTATGTGTGTGTGTGAGCAACACACAGACATAGGCACATATATGTGGTGTGAGTGAGTGTGTGTGTGCACGTGTGTGTACAATCTGGGACTAGGGAGATGGTTCAGTGGGTAAAGAACTTGCTATTTAAGTTTAAGGACTTGAGTTCTAGTCCCCAGAACCCACAGGAGGCTGGACACCATAGTGTAAACCTGTGATCTCAGTACAGTGTTGTGTGTGCTCTTAGGGAGGTGGCAAATGGAAGCTTGAAGACCAGGGAGTCTGGCATAAGCCCCAAGGATCCACAGAGACTCCACTCTAATATAATGGTGAGAGCAGACACCTGCACTCACACACACCCATGCATTATACATACAAAAATAGAAATTACTTTTTTAAAAGATTTATTTATTTTATTTTATGTATGTGAGTACACACCGTAGCTGTACAGATAGTTGTGAGCCTTCATCTGGTTGTTAGGGATTGACTTTTTAGGACCTCTGCTCCATCCGGTCGGCCCTGCTTGCTTCGGTGTGTGCTGCTTACTCAGTCCCTGCTCACTCTGGCCCACAAGATTTATTTATTATTATAAATAAATACACTGTAGCTGTCCTCAGACACACCAGAAGAGGGCATCAGATCTTATTATGGGTGGTTGTGAGCCACCACGTGGTCCTGGGATTTGAACTCAAGACCTGCGGAAGAGCAGTCGGTGCTCTTACCTGCTGAGTCATCTCACTGGAAATCACTTTTTAGGATCTAAAACTCTGGCTCCTTGTAGTGGTCATTGAGAATTTGCCAGCATTTGTGCAGAAGAGCACTGGCTATGGGAGGAACGAAGCCCTAGTACCAGCTTTGCCAGTTACTGGTTGTTCTTGCTCTAACAACTCCTTATGCTCCTTTTTTTTTTTTTTTTAACTTTTTAAACACAAAGTCTCAGACTGTAGCCAAGGCTTGCCTAGAACTGGCTATGCTTATAGCTCAAACAGGATTGCAATTGGCTGCACTTAACGATGGCCCCTAATCCCCATTTTCCCTTTGAAGAGCCTCTTGTAGTCCTAGACTGGCCTCAAACTTGCTGGTCAGTAGGGAACAGCATTGAACTTTGATTTTTTTGTCTCTACTTCCTTAATCCTGATATTAAAAGGTGCATAGTGCGTGCCCAGGTTCATGATGTGCTGGACTTAGTGCTTGCTCAGCAAACATTCCCCAAATGGGCTACATCCCCAGTCCTAGGGCTAGCCTTGAGCTCCTCATCCTCCTGCCATCACCCATTAAGTCCTTTTAAGATTAGCCCCAAACAGTGGCCTGGTTCCTGGACTGCAGATAGAAATGTCTTTTGTTCTTGCTCCATCTAGTGGTCATTTAGAAAATTCCTACTAGTTCGAGGCCTTGATAGCCATAAACTATGAATGACTTTCGTTGAAGGAAGAAAAACTTCAAACATTTAAAGTTTGTAGGAGGTAGTTTTAGTATGTACCTAGGGCTTATTTTGCCTTATGATTTTGCTTCAGCCTTTAGAGTATGGGGTTATAGGAATGGGCCACCATGGGCAAAAAAATTAAATTTTAAGAGAAGCCCATTGTAGTCTAGTTCCTAGGTTTGAAAACTTCACTTAAATTAATGTCTTACAAGCACTACAAAGAAAAATTACAAACATTTTGGCAAAAATACTACATAATATTGGAGTAAGAAAGGGCTATTGAATATTGAATTCATCCAACAATGTATATGAAAACTGTTTATAGATAAAATTTTGACAAATGTTACCTGTATTAGTGAGGGTTTTCTAGAAACCTAGAACTTATAGAATAAGTCTCTCTCTCTCTCTTTCTCTCTCTCTCTCTTCATCTATCCATCTGGAAAGGCTTACAGGCTGTGATCTTAATGGTTGTAAGCCATTAGAATGGCTTACAGGCTGTTTGTCTACCAAGGGAAGACCCAATAACCCAATAACCAGAGGCTGTTCAGTCCATGAGACTGGGGGGTCTCAACTGGTCTTTAGTATAAGCTAGAGTCATGAAGAAGTAGGCTCCAATGCCGGTGAAGGAATGGACTTACCAGGGAGAGTAAGAATGAGACAGGAGGGAGATCAAACTTCCTTCTACGTCCCTTATACAGGCTTCCAGGAGAAGATGTGGCCTAGATTAAAGATGGATCTTCCCACCTCAAAAGGTCTGGATTAAAAGTGGGTCTTTCAAGTTCAACTCATTTAATTAAGAAAGTATCCCTTATAGAGAGATGTTTTAGTGAATTCCTTACACGGTCAGGTTCACAACTAAGAATAGCCATCCCACCACCTATTGCTCTACTGTAGATGGTAATTACGATCAATTGTTACTATTGGTCTAGAATTTCAAAGGTTGCTTGGAGGGGTTTAACTGAGTTGCTGTCCTCTTTGTCTTTGTCCTCCTCCCCCTCCTCATCCTCTGGAGTGTGTAACTATTAAAAAACAACCTATGCTATCGCTGGCTACTCTCCAGCTGCATCAGTCTCCCAGCCGCCATGGCTATCCCCATGTGGCAGTCTGCCCAATTTCCCGAAGTTAGCTGGGGGCACACTCTCACCTTCCCAGTCACACTTCCCTGGCTGCTAGTCTGCTGCAGCTTGCTCTAAACCCTAAGCCCCTATATAAAGAAAACTCCAGAGGCTTGTAATTTATCAGTCAGATTTAAATCAGTAAATTCTCAGCCCCCTAAAATGACCACACAGAGAACTCAAAACTCAATCGATATTAACACAAGCTGCACTCCTAGATGGGGCAAGATTGCCTTATGTTACTCTAGTGCTCTTCTATGATATCCATAGCTACCTGTGGCTCTTTCAAGCCACAGGGATCAGGTTCATCTTCCTCTCCTATAAGTTCCATCTTGTCTTCTTGTCTCCATCCTCCTCCTCTCTCTCTGTCCGTCTCTGTCCAGTTTCTACAACTCTCAGTCCTCCTTCCTTTTCCACTGCCCAATCACAGGCCTTATCTTTCACCGCCCTCACCTGCTTATAGGCAGCAATCTACATTTCCTCCTTTTTGTTCAATTAAAAGGCTCTTATATCTCAGATATAAATTGGGCACAACTATTACCATTCTGTAATTTATAAAGTATAAGATACACCTAACACCCAGCCTATCAATTTGTCAATTAAATAAAGCACTCTCCCATCTATCCTAACTTTAAAAGGCTTATAATTCTGTTATGTCCTGGTTTAGCTTGTATATTATCTGAAAACCATATTCTCAAATATATATATTCTCTCATTGCTAAGTAGTCTGAGTCAGCTAAGAGACCGTGGTTAGTTTTCAGTCCTGCCAGAATTCTGAAAGCAACATAAAATTTACCTGAAAACATAAGAAGCCTAACACAGCTTCCAGAACTGAAACAAATTGTAGAGACAGCTGCCTACCTATACAGTCCCCTGTTTTTTAACAAGTTGGAGCATCAATTTGTGGCTGTCTGGCCTAGGATCATCTGACAGACCTTTGTAGTGCAGAATCATGAAGGGTTGACTACCCTGACTTGGCAGAGATAATCAGTCCGCTATTCTGCATAGTGTGTCCTTTTTCTGGATAGTAATTTGTCTGTAGATGAAAAGGTAATTTCTGCCCAGTGGCTACCTTGCCACAGTGTACAACCACCCCTGGAGGTAAAGATACTCAGTTTCTTCTTTGAAACCAAGAATGTGAGGCTGTTCAAAGCAGATATGTCTCAACAAGTGAATAAATAACATTAAATGTCACATTCTCTGGAAACTATCTATGTAAAGTAATCTGGGCTGTTGTCCTTTAATTACTTTCAGCTATTTGTAATTAGAATATCTTGAAAACACCATAACAATGAACTCAGAGCCATGAATTTGCTATCTGGCCCTTAACTCATATGTTTAATCATCCAAAATCAGTTTGTAAAAGCAGTTATAAAAGGACTGGATCTAAGTTTTATACCTTCCTCCTCCTCTTCCCCTTCTTCTTCCTCTTCTTCTTCCTCCTCTTTATCTCCAGTAAACTTGCCTTTCAAGTTCTAGATCAGCTCTCTCTTTATTATGTTGAGTTGCAGGCTGTATTATTTAGCTTGGAGAAGACAGCAAACATTAATCTGACAGTGATTTTCTGGTTCCGGTAGCAACCACCATGGTACCTGTGTGCATCCTTGATTTTTTCCTGTATCCAAGTATTTCTTTTTTTTTTTTTTTGTTTGTTTGTTTGTTTGGTTGGTTTTTCGAGACAGAATTTCGCTGTATAGCCCTGGCTGTCCTGGAACTCACTCTGTAGACCAGGCTGGCCTCGAACTCAGAAATCTGCCTGCCTCTGCCTCCCAAGTGCTGGGATTAAAGGCGTGCGCCACCACCGCCCGGCTCTTTTTTCTTTTTAATTATGGAAAGCATCCTTGGTTTATTTTATGTATCCACCTCTGTAGGCTTAGATTTTTTTAAAAAAAACTTACTTTAATAAGGGTTCTCAAATGTTTCAACCCCCTTCTATCCCAGGGTCCAAAGGTAGAGGAGAAGATATGGTAAGTAGGACAGAGGAACGTGGACCTGTTTAGAAGAAGTTCTTTGGGGGTGATTTCAGTCTCCTCTGTCAGCTCAGTAGTGTTAGGATACCAACAGTCAAGTTCAAAAGTTTCACCGAACATAAATGAGCAACGGCAGAAACTGCCAGGCTTCTGTGGAATCTGTGCGAGAGAAAACTGGAATGCTAGAAGTTCTCTGTCGTGCCTCTCTCAGTGAAGTGAAGATCTGCAGAGACTCGAGACTATCGAAACACATGACTAGCTATGCAAGTGCCTCATCACTGTCTGTTGAGTCCTATTTGTACTCTCTCCAAACGTCATGTGTCCTCACATGGGTCTTGCCTCTGCAAGATACCAGCAGAGGCTGCATCACACGACACAACCAGAAGCGTCCACTTCACACCTCACCTCCCCAACTTCCCTTGACATGTTTTACATGGAAGTTTTGTTATTTGTTTTTACTATGGAGATCCCCATAAGAGTTTCACTATTTTATAAACAGTCGACTCTTGTTTGTAGTTCTTGTGCAATACATTCTGTCAACGACGACATAGCAGATAATGAACCCTTGTTCCTACAAGAAACACAGCGTCAGGCTCCTGGTGGCCTCTGTCAATATTTTTGTTAATGCGTGAGTACCTGACAAGTGTTTCTGTTTAAAACACCTTTCTCATTGTGTATTGTTAATTCCCTAAAATGGAGCATCAAGTTCAACAACGCTAACTTGTGCCTGAAGAATACTCTTTCTGGGGGGCCTCAGGAATAAACATTAGATGACACTTGAGCTCTGTGTAGGAGTCATTTTAAACAGAAAAACCACTAAACAAAATGTGAAGGGGGAGTAAAAAACTGTGAAAATATCTCTTAATAGGGCACAAAAAGGCAAAATTACTTTGTTTATCCTTAGTTGGCAGTATCTCTGGACTAATCAATGTTTTCCACACCCTGTGTTGTATTTTATAAAAAGATAAAGGGAGATGAGAAATATGTTTTGTGGACAGGTAGTCCGGTGTGGGGGAAGGGGATGCCTCTGCTGGTCCATGATGAGGCATCCCTTCCCCTGAGGGACCAGCCATATGATGGTATAGTATAGGATAGAATTTATTCAGGGCATGGGGAGGGGAGTTGAGGGGGTAGTAGAGACAGAGAAAGGCAGAGAGAGAGAGAAAGAGAGAGGGGGAAAGAGAGAGAGAGGGAGAGAGGAACAGGGAGAGGGAGAGAGAGAGGGAGAGAGAGAGAATAGGGACAGGGGCAGATAGGAGCACAAGAGAAAGCAATGTCTCAGCAGACAGAGTCCCTAGTAGCCTTTGGGGCCAGAACTGGGAACAGAGCAAATGGCGAGAGAATGAGGGCTGCTCCTGGCTGACAGGGCAGCAGCAGCCATGGTCAGTGGGGCAGGAGTGAGCAGCAAATGAGGGAGGGGGACAGAATCATTAGCAAGAGAGTTGTTTTAAAGTGTCAGTTTAGTGGCCATGTAGAGATATTACTTGGTGCTTACTGTGAATTAGACTGGGGCAAGGTGGCAAAGACCAACCCATGGGTGAGAATACGGTTATTAACTACCCCTACCAGTGTCCCGAGGTTGCTATTAATAACCAGAGAGACTTCTGTCCAGGCCAGACCACTAGGTTCTCATGTAGTGGTCTGGGTAGTAAGCTCTGGGCCAGTGCCCTGAGTGAAAGAGAGCAGTTCACCCAGGCCTGGGATTTCTCAGTCGTAGAAAGGAACCATCTCAGAGGAGAGAGGAAAATCTCACCCAAGGGAAAATGTCCTAGAGTGAGGGTCAGTGGAAAGACTGAGTGCCCATCCTCAAGGGCAGCACAGGGATAGCTCCGAGCTTAAGAACTCTCCTCTGGGACCATGGGGACATTTACTCTGACCAGTAGGAGGAGGGGACTTACCAGTTCTTCAAAGTTTAGGCTGGCAAGTGTTGACTCTCCATGAGGTAGCAGTAGGGATGCAAATCTGTGGAGTTTCTAAATCTGAGTCTAGCACCAAATGTTGCATTTTATAAAAAGATAAAGAGAGCAGGAATATGTTTTGTGGATGTGTGGTGTGGTAAGGTGTGTGGGAAGTGGATGCCTCTGAGGGCCCATGCTGAGGTGTCTCTTCCCCGTGAGGGACCAGCTACATGACGGCATAGTATAGAATAGAGTTTATTCAGGGAATGGGGAGGGGAGCTGAGAGAGAGAGAGAGAGAGAGAGAGAGAGAGAGAGAGAGAGAGAGAGAGAGAGAGAGAGAGAGAGAGAGAGAGGGAGGGAGGGAGGGAGGAGGAATGAGAGAGTAAAGAAGTAGAGGCTGGCCATGAGCACATGGAGAGAGGGGGGAGAGGAATGAGGGGGGAAGGGGTGAGAGGACAGAGTGGGAGAAAAAAAGCAAGAGCAAAAGAGGGTAGAGTGGGCAAGCATCCCCTTTTGTAGTGAGTCATGTACACCTGGCTATTGCCAGGTAACTGTAGGGTAGAGCATAGACAAAAAGACAAAATGCTAACACACTGTACCTGTCTAAATGACCATGAGAGCACAACAGGTTATTGAATTTTGAGGTTACAAAAGAGTTTTAGCAGTTGGATGTGCTACATACCTAAAATTCCAGAACTTAGGGGGCTGAGGCAAAAGAATTAAGAGTTCAAAGCCAGTCTGAGCTATATAATAGGACCTGTCATAAACACAGCTTTCATGGGCAGTTTAGCTTCTGTACAAGTACTAAGAATTAGCTTTACAAGTCTTCAGGATTGAAACCAGAGCTTTGTATATTGTAGGTAAGTATTCAACCAACTGAGAGATAGCCCTGCCCCTTTTCTTTTTTATCCAGTTCAACCCACTGGACTAGTGCTGCACAAATCCATAGTGGGCCTTTCACCTCATGAAGACTTCTCAAAAAAGGCACTCACATGGATACCCAAAGATGTGTCTCCTAGGTAATTCCAAATAGAGCCAAACTGATAATGAAGATAAGTAAACAAAACCCTACCAAATTCTACCATAGTAAACCATGAAGCCTAAAACTGTAATATCTTTGTTTTGATTTTTTAAAACGTTGAAAACAGATTCTTCTTTCATATGATACATCCTGACCATATGTTCCCCCTCCTCTACTTCTCCTAGCTCTCTCCAACCTTCCCTCTACCCCAGATCTACTTCCCTTCCATTTCCCTTCAGAAAAGAGAAGGCCTCCAAGAGACAACAAGCAAAGAGGACAAAACAAAATACAGTTGAATAAGACAGAAACCCTCATACATAGGCTGGACAAAGTAAACCAGGAGGAGGAAGAATCCCAGGAGCAGGCAAGATAGTCAAAGACACACCTGCTCCCACTGTTAGAAGTCCTACAAGAACATCAAGCTACCAACCATAACATGTATGCAGAGAACCTTGGGGCAGACCCACATGTTTGCCACTGCAGTCTCTGTGAGCCCTGTGAGCCCTGCTTAATTGATTCTGTGGGCCTGGTTCTCCTGGTGTCCTCCATCCCTTCTGACTTCTGCTCTTTGTGAGGTTCTTCAAACTCTAAGAGACCTGAAGGAGATGTCCAATTTAGACATTATTGGAATAATATCTGATTGTGGATCTTTGCATCCCCTTCCCTCTCTTGCTGGAGGAAGCTTCCCTTGATGATGACTGGGCAAGGCACCAATCTATAAGTATAGCAGAATATCATTAGGAACAATTTGATTAATTAATTAATTAATTAATTAATTAATCAGTCATGTTTGATTCTATTCTACTTCTCTGAACTATCCAGTATCAGGTGCCTGGCCATCCAGGTAGTGTAGGGCATGGGTTCCCTCTTGTGGTGTCAGCCTCAAGTTAAACCAGTCATTGGTTGACTCTCAAGATCTCTACCACTTGTTGCCCCAGCAGATCTTGCTGGCAGGATAGATAATGGTCAAAGGTTTAGTGACTGGGTTGGTGTCCAAGTTTATCTTCCAGTATCCTGCAGAGATCCTTCCCATGCCAAAGAAACTAGAACATAGGGATAAAGGCCCCATGCAGGCACCAGCTCCACCACTGTACGTTTATTGAACTGAGTGAACATTGTCTTTGGCAATGGGGTCCCACTGTCAGTTTTCAGAGAGCAACTTTCTGTCCTAGACTCAGTCTGGGTTGTTTAGGAATCTCTGCCAGACCCCGTAAGCCAACAGCTTAAACAAAGGCAACCCAGTCCCAACACTGGAAGCCTTGCCTAGCTACAAAAGGTGGCCAGTTGAAACTCCATTATCCTCCATTATTAGGAGTCCTCACTAGGATCTGCTTCATAAATTCCGGGCAGTTTCCACTACACTAGGATTCCATATGACTCTCTAAATTCACCCCAATTCCAGCTACCTCTCTAGTACCCTCTCCTTCCATCCCTCACTTCTCACCTGATCCCTATCATTTCCCATCTCCACCCACCCAAGTCTACCCTTAGAATGTATTATATTTCTCCTTTCCAGGGAGATCCATGTATTTCCCTAGAGTCCTCCTTGTCACTTAGCCTATCAGGGTCTCTGTCTTGTAGCTTGCTTACCATCTACCTAACAGCTAATATCCACTTAAAAGTGAATATATTCTATATTTTTCTTTCTGTGTTACCTAATATTATTTTTTCTAGTTGCATCCACTTGCAAATTTCATAACGCCTTTAAAAACAAATCAGCTGAGTAAGTGTGTAAATTTCCTTGTTTTCTTTATCCAGTCTTCCATTGAGGGGCATGTAGGTTTTTTTTTTTCCAATTTCTGGCTATTATGAATAAAGCTGCAACAAACATAGTTGAACAAGTGTCACTGTGGTAGGATAGAACATCCTTTAGGTATATGACCAAGAGTGGTCTTGAGGTAGATTGATTCCAAATTTTCTGAGGAACCACCATATTGATTTCCATAGTGACTCTACAGGTTTGCCCTCTCACCAGCAATGAAAGAATGTTTTCCCTTGCTTCCATATCCTCTCCAGCATGAGCGCATGTGACAACTTGTGTTATTGATCTTCGCCGTTCTGACAGATGTAAGATAGAGTTTCAAGCTAGTTTTGATTTGCGTTTCCCTGATGGCTAAGAATATTGAACATTTCTTTAAGTGTTTCTCAGCCATTTGGGATTCCTTTGTTGAGAATTCTCTGCTTAGATCTATATCCCATATTTTAATTGGATCATTTGTTTTTATGATATTTAGTGTCTTGAGTTCATATATATATATATATATATGTACATATACATATATATATCAGACTTCTATCACATATGAAGTTGGTAAAAGTCTGTTCTCCATCTTTTAGACTGCCATTTTGTCCAATTGATGATGTCCTTTGTCTCATAGAAGCTTTTCAGTTTCACGATGTCCCATTTGTTAATTGTTGATCTTAATGCCTATACTATGGGTGTTCTTTTCAGAAGATTGTCTCCTGTGCCAATACATTCAAGGCTGTTCCCCATGTTTGTTTCTATCAGATTCATTGTGTCTGATTTATGTTGAGAACTTTGATACACTTGGATTTGAGTTTTGTACAGGGTGATAAAAATGGATCTATTTGCATTCTTTTACATGCAGGCATCTCGTTTGACCAGCACCATTTGTTGAAGATGCTTTATTTTTTTTCCAGTGTGTATTTATGGCTTCTTCTTCCTTTTTAAAAATTTTTTTTAAAATTAGGTGTCCATATGTGTATGGATTTTTGTCTGGGTCTTCAATAAAATTCCCTTGATCACTGTGTGAAGGTAAAGATTTGATTTATGTTATAATAATGCTTCTTTTTCAAACTTGGGTCTCCCTGTGATTGGGGAATAGATGTTAAGAATTGAAATGACATTTTGGTGAATTTTTTCTTTGATATGAGTATGAAGTTTCCTTTCCCATCTCTTTTGATTAATTTTTGTTTAGAGTTTATTTTGTTAGTTGTTAACATGACAGCACCTGCTTGCTTGGAATATGTTTTTCCAGTCATTTACCCTGAGATAATGTCTATTTTTGATATTGAGGTGTATTTCTTATATGAAGAAGGAAGATGGATCCTATTTTGGTCTCCATCCTGTTATTTGGCAATTGAGACCATTGATAGTGACAGATATCAATGACCAGTGATTGTTGATTTATGTTATTTTGTTGTTGTTGGTAGTGTGTATTTCCCTTCTTTTGGCTTCATAGTGTGAGATATTTCTTGTTTTGCCATGGGTGTAGTTAACCTCTTTAGTTTAAAGTGTTTTCTTTCAGCACCTTCTATAGGGCTGTAAACTTGACTTTATTATGCAATCTCTTATTTCTCTATCTACGGTGATTGAAAGTTTTGCTTGGTATAGTTATCTGAACTGGCATCTTTGGTCTCAGGGTCTACAAGGCACCTATCTATGCTTGTATGGCTTTTAGAGTGTCCATTGAGAAGTCAGGTGTAATAGGTCTGTCTGCCTTTATGTGTTACTTGATCTTTTTCCCTTATAGCTTTTAATATCCTTTCTTTGCACTGTATGTTTAGTATTTTGATTACTGTGTGTTAAGGGGACTTTCTTTTCTGGTCCAGTCTATTCTGTGCTCTGTAAGCTTCTTTTTTCTTTATATGCATCTCCTTCCTTAGGTTAGGACAATTTTCTTCTATGGTTTCTTTGAAAATATTTTCTGGGTCATTGAGTTGGGTTTCTTCTTTCTCTAATCCTACTATTCTTAGGTTTGGTCTTTTAGTGCTGTCCCAGATTTCTTGGACGTTTTCTGTCAAGAATTTTTTAGATTTAGCATTTTCTTTAGATTTATCTATTTCTTAGATTGTATCTTCAGTGCCTGAGATTCTTTCTTCCATCTTTTGTATTCTGTTGGTGAAGCTTGCTTCTGTGGTTCCTGTATTACTAACTTTTTTATTTCCAGAGTTCCCCTAGTTTATGTTTTCTTTATTGCTTCTATTTCCTTTTTCAGGTCTAGAACAGTTTTATATGTTTCCTTCTACTGTTTGTTTGTCTGTGTTTTGGCTTTGTTTAAGGGATTTGTTTATTTCCTCTATAAGGACCTCTATCATCTGCATATAGCTAATTTTGAAGGTCCTTTTCTTGCTTCAGCAGTGTTGGAATAGTCAGGGCTTGCTGTGATAGTATAGTTGGGTTTTGGTTGAGACACAGTGTCCTTGCTGGTATTGATTGCATTCTTATGTAAGTGTCTAGGCATTTTGGCTTAGGATGATTATATGTCTAGGTGCTGGTTTGGGGGTTTGTCTTTATTAGGTGTATGTTTTGCTTCTTGTTTTTTGTTTCCTGTGAGTTTTCAGAGAGTTTGTTGACTGTGTGTTGCTTGTTTTGCTGACCTGCTTGGCTGGTATGTCCAAGGCAATGCTTGCTGGTGCTGGAGGATGGTCAGAAGGCCGTGGTCTGCTTTCTGCTCCACCCAGGTGGGATTGGGTTACCGTGACCACCTGGTAGGGTGAATTGTGTCCTCTTCCATTCTTTAAGTGGCTTTCTTTCAGCTATTTGATCACAGCTTGGAGAGCAAAGGTCTATATGGATGAAAGGTAGTATCAATTACATCTGGATTTGCAGATATTCCAAACTAAACTGGGTGTGGTACTGCACAGTTGTAACTCTAGCACCTGAAATTTTGATGCAGGAGAGTCAAGGGGTGGGGGTCAGCCTGGGCCTCATAGTCTGTCAGAACCCAATCCAAGATGGGAGTCGTGTAAGAGGAATTCTGAGTGCTTGTGAGAAAAATACAACAAACAAACAAACCATGTCAAGAGTCTCTTGACCACAGTTTCTTCAAAACACAGAACTGTTCTCGGAACTCCCCCCAAGTGCAGTGGATAGCAGTGAGTTTACTTCAGATTATTCATTACAACTGGCTATTATTTGTTTATATGCTTCTATGGAAAAACATGTTTTGCCCATGTGTGGTTTGTCCTTGTAATTGAACACCTTACTCATGTGACTTTTCTTAACCCTCAGAGAATAAACTGTCTGATGCTCTGAATAAAATTGGCTATTGCATGAAACTTTATTCTGTCTCATTTGTAGGCCCAGCTTTTCCAGTCTCACATCATCAACTAGAATGGCAGCAACAGACTATTTCAAAACAAAACAAAACAACCCCATAAAACCAAAGGACCAAAATTTCACATTAGCTCTACTCAAGACTTAAGATATTAGATGTCACAGGAGAATGAATATACATGTACTCATCCCCCACAAAGGATGGAGAAGTCATTATTTTTGGAATCCTTTTGCCTTAGCTTGGAAGCTGGAATTTATAGGCATGCAACAGCACATGCAACACAGAGAAGTAATTGTGTGTGTGTGTGTGTGTGTGTGTGTGTGTGTATTTATGTATGTGCATGTGTCCTTGCATGCTTGCATACAGAAGCCAGGGGAAGAAGTCAGGGCACATGCATTCTGTCTTGTTTGAGATCGAGTTTCTCACTGAACCTGGAGCTAGTCTGGCAGCCAACTAGCAGGAGGGATTCTGTGTGTATACTCCCCAAGCCTAGGGTTATAGTCACTCCTGGCTTTTTAAGTGGTTGTTAGGATTTGAATTTACATTCTTATGCTTCAGCAGTAAGCAGTCATTGATTTCCCTCTCTCCCCATCCCCAGGAGTTCTGAACTGAGGTAAAAATGACAAAAGGCAATGGCCAGCCATTCTTTCCCTTTAATTCTCTTGAGGTAGCACTGTTTAATAGAAACAAACACAGCAAAAATACATAAGATTTAGGGCAAGGCTTCCATAGTTTCTGTAGGAGACAGAGGAGTGGATACAGAAATTGAGATTTTTAAAGACAGAAAGTATTTTTGTTGTTGTGTTGTTTTTTTAAATGTAACTTATATAGGATCTCATTATTTTTCCCTGGCTGGAACGTAACATTTGGCTCATGCTGGTTTTCTTATAAACTAACAAAGATCTACCTGCCTTAGCCCCTGAGTTGGGCTTAAAACCAGGGACCACCTTGTGCAGCAAGACAGAGTATTTTAAGGGGGTAGTGGCCTCCTCTGAATACAGACCAAAACTGCCAGAGTTGCAAAGAAAGATCACAATTTAAGGATTTGTTCTTGTGTGTGGCTTTTGGTGGTGCTGGGGATTGACATGCTCTACCACTGAGCTACTCCCCCAGGCCCAACAATTTAGACTTTGTGTTAGCACCAAAGATATTAGAGTGTTAGTACAGCCTTTGAAATAAAATGTACTCAATAAATAATAAACTGGCGGCTCTTAGTTCCTGAAGCCAGGAGGAGCCTGTACCCTTTGAACTACTGGAGTGTCAGGAATGTCTTCCTCATGTTGGACCTTTGGAATAAACTCAGTGGCTTATGCTAATGAAATGCCTCAGAATGGAGACTGGTCTTAAAGCTCAGTCATGTGGCTGGTGCTTTCTATTCAGCTTTTCTGGAGGGGAAGAGGGCCAGAGATGGAGTCACACTGTTAGTGATTCGACCACTTGTGCCCATAACTAGCTGCCAATAAAAACAGGAACCACCCTGAAGCTTGGATGAACTGCCCCATTTGGCAACAGCTGTGTTGTACTCAAAGGATATGAATAGAGGAACAGTAACTTTGGGATATTTTCTTCCCAAACCCCATACGTCTGGTGCCGGTGTGAATCTTTCTGCTCTAACGAAGCTGTGACTACTGCTCCACTGAGACAACTCAGCGAGGACCTCCTGCTGAGCCTGGTGACCTGAGTCTGTTCCCTTAGAGAATACATGGTACAAAAATGCCACTTTCGAAAATTGTACTCACATCTTCATCTGTGTGCTGAAGTGACACACACAGACATGGACACACACACACACACACACACACACACACACACACACATACATAGTGACTAATTAAAGCAAATACTGCACTTCTAAGTATAGCACTTTTCTTAATTCTGTGAGTTATAACGAATTGTCAAGCCTTAGGGTGAGGCAGTGTAAGACCTCAACCCTTGGTCAGTGGTACTTACTTCGAGACGCTCTCCCCCCCCCCCCCCCCCCCCCCCCCCCCCCGAGTGAGACACTGAGACACAGATTGATGCCAAAGCAAGAGGTTTATTTTCCAGTGCATCAGGGTTGACTTCAAGGCATCAAGTTAGTCCCTCAAGGCAAGTGACTAGAAGGTGACCCTGGATGACTATTACATGCATTTTTTATACTTTTTAGGGGCATAGATTACATCAGCAAGGTTACAGTTCAAACTTATTGGCTAAGCATATTGACCTTTAAATTTATTGGTTAGCAAGCATGGGCAGATCTTGAACTCTACCTGGGACTTTCCAGAGGGTCAGGTGACTATCTGTTTTTCTGAGATTTTTTTATTCAAGAATGTTCCTGTGGGTAGAGAATAGAACTTGGCCTAGCCTTGACCCCAGGCTGGAGGGGGAAGCTGTAAGGTGGGTGTGGGACTGGAAAATACCCTTAGGGTCCTTCAGCAGGAAATTTGTGAAGAGAACTTAGCAACTCAGGACCCTCCAGCCGCATGGAGCCATGTACACCTCTCTCCAAACAAAACAACCCATCACTTGGCCCTAACAACTCTAATCAGTAGACTGATTCCATGAAAGGAGACAAGGCCTAAATCTCTGTTTCCAAGATGGGCAAGCTCAAGCAAGTCAGCTACTGAAAATAAAAACAACAGCAACAGCAGCAGCGACAACAACAACAGGCTTCAGGCAGCTAGTCAGAAGCTGCAGCCTCCTGGCCTGAGGCAAGGACAATGGGTCAGCTACAGTTTCCAGACTTCCCCAGCAACAGTTTCCAGCCTCACGCCCTGTAATGGTTCTGGGATTTCTGTAGAGATGGATCCAACACATTAAGATAGAGGTCACCTACCCCGGAACCCCCTAACGTGCTTTAAAATCAGGCCTGTGAGCTCACATGGTTGTCTAATGGGAGACCCCAGCATGCTGGACTTCTGCAGAAAAAAAAAAACACTCTTTGCATTTACATACTATTTGAGTGCAGGGTATCATTCTTCAGCAAATCATGGCCTTTACAATAGTTCCTTAGAAATCCCCTCCTAACTCCGCTTTTGTAATCCAACACATTGTCCAGGCTAGATGCAGTGCTGAGTCAGCCTGGCCTGGTTTTAGGTGCATGTAAAGTAAGATGAAGTGTGTCCTTAAGATGAATGCTTAAGAAAAATTCCCATAATCATCATTCTAAGACTGAAGCTAGTTTCCAGTGTCTTACATAACCAAGAAGTATCAATAAAAACAAAACAAAAAACCCACAGACCCTGACCCTAGCAACCATCTCTTCCCTATCTTCCTCCTGGACCCATAGAAGGATGCTCTCAGGCTAGCACAAGGCTCTTGAGCAATTTCGTTCAGATCTGATAATGCCTTGCAGCATATCTGCTCAGTACTTGCAGTTTGCTCCTAATAAAGCCCCTTGCTTCATGTGCTTCACTTTCAAGAAGAGGACAAGTACCGGGTAACACCCAGTCCAGACAATGGCCACAGGTATCAAGGAGGTAATAGGAACTTCTAAATATGTAGGTCAGAAGTGAGGGTGCTCCAGAGAATCCATTGCCTGTGGATGGTGTATGGAGCAAGGGAAGTCTTACCAAAGATTTTTCCCACAGCCAGTAAAATATAGACTGCCTCACGTTTTTGGTGTTTAATGGTGCAGTTGGACCATCAAAAACAAAACAAAACAAACAAAAACCAAACCAAAACAACAACAAAATCCCAACCTGTTGAGGGGCAGGCTGCTTTTGCAAAGGATCTGGGTTTGAGTCCTTGCACTCACACAGTGCATTGAAACTGACTTTAGCTCCATTTCTAGGATTCCCTCTTCTGACCTTCCAGCACTAGACATGTAAATGGTGCACAGACATTCATGCAGTCAAAATACCCATACATGTAAAACAAGTACATGTTTAAAAGTGAAACCCCCCCTTAAGAGAATGTCTGACCCATGCCAAATTATAAACTCATGACCTCTAGCCTTGGCAAATGCAGTCATGAATGCTAGGCAGGAGGGACACTACCAAGCCCAGTGTAAAGGTATTTGAGAGGAACCTATGCATAACCAATGCATAACCCTGACTTCCCTTGAAGGGTGAAGCAGGGAATGTATGACTAGTGTGTAAGAACAATGGTATATTGCGGGGTGGGGGGTGTCTTGTATTCTATACGTCACAATTAAGGGTTTTTTTTTTTTTCAGCAGTGTTGTAGCTACTCTATAAGGAAGTGTTTTTGATTTATGTTGGGTGTGTAGGGTGTCTCTGGGGCTATTACTCAGGACAGATGCTTTGAAAATTGCAGCAGTCCTTGCCCACATACAGGATCTCAGACATTTGCTCAGCGGTTCTTCCTGAAAGACAGGTCTGTCCTTCAGTGTCCATTGCTCAGATCTGTCTTAAGCTAGGAAGGGACGGCTCCCATCATGGTGTGGGAACGAGGCCACTTCCCCATACAAGTGTCCAAGTATTGTTTCTTCCTAGGGATGATGGGGAACAGGAGGAGTGGCCATAAGGGCATCCCTGTGGTCCCTGGGTGAGTGACTCAACTCTAGATTACACAGGTGTCCAATGCATAACCCTGGCTTCCCTTGAAGGGTGAAGCAGGGAATGCATGACTAGTGTGTAAGAACAATGGCATCATGCAGGGGGAGGGGGTCTCATATTCTATACATCACAATTAAGCGTTTTTAGCAGTGTTGTAGCTACTCTCCAAGGAAGAGTTTTTGATTTGTGTTGGGGGTATAGGTAATGGATACGTGGAGAAATGTAGAAGTCATGGCAATTTGTGAACTTTTTAATATAACATAAATCATGAACTTGGTGAATATCAATAAAATTGTTGCTTTAGATATTTGACTAGCCTATTTTGTCTTAAAGGCTAATTATGTTGATATTATATATATATGTAGATAGATGTCATCAATATATATTGATATATCTATAGATGATGTATAATTATATATCATCAGCTATATTGACGGTATAAGTATATTCCTACTAGATTATATCAGAAGTATTAAAAGGCACAATTATAGAGGAGATGGGTGTGCTGCACAAGCATGAGGACCTGAATTCAATCCCAAGCACCCATGTAGGGAAAGAACATAGTGGTATGCACTGTAATCTCAGGGCTAGGGAGACAAAGGTGGTCCTTGGACTTTCTGGTCAGCCAGTGTAGCTAAATCAGTTAATTTTAGTGAATGATGTCTCAAAAAAAAAAAAAGATTGAGTGAGAGAGGTCTCAAAAAAGATAAGGTAGAGAGCAACTGAGGAAGACGCTTGGTGTATCTCAGGCCTCTGCGTGAATGCACATACATGCACTTACAGAGGAGAAAGCACACACCCATATACCACACCTACGTCCAAAAGGCATAATTACAGTTATTAAAAGCAATTCAAAGAAAAGAAGATGTAGCGATTAAGAAATATACTCAATTTTTTACAAAAAATTCCTTTTTCGTTTTTTGGTTTTTGTTGTTGTTTGATTTTGAGACAGGGTTCCTCTGCATAGCCCTGGCTGTACTGGAAGCTGCTCTGTAGATCAGGCTGGCCTTAAACTTATGGAGATTTGCCTGCTTTTGCCTCCTGAGTGTTGGAATTAAAGGCATGTGGTGCCACCACTGGGCTCAAGTATTACATTTAAAAAAATATTTATTTGTTTTGTGTGTCCGTGGAGTTGAGAGGACAACTTGAAGGAACTGTCCTCCCTTTCCACTATGTGGATCCTGGGGGTCAAACTATGTGGATCCTGGGGTCAAACTATGTGGATCCTGGGGTCAAAGTTGGGTTCTCAGGTTTGGTAGCAGATGCCTTTATTTACGGAGCCATTTCACTGGCTGAACGTTGTTTTTTGTTTTTTGTTTTTTTGTTTATTTTTTTTGTTTGTTTTTTTTCTAAATTAAGAGTTAAGCTTTTATTATTCCAACTTTATGATGAGAAGACTCGGAGGTTACATTCCTTTTTATTTTTGCATTACAGTTTTTTTTAAATTTTATTAGATATTTTCTTTATTTACATGTCATATGATATCTCCTTCCCAGTTTCCCCTCCAAAAAAACCCCAAAACAAAACAACCCCCCCAAAAAAACCCCAAGAACAAACTTCTGTACCCTCCTGCCTCCCCCTGCTCGATACCCCACCCTCTCCTATTTACTGGCCCAGCATTCAACCTACACTGGGGCATAGAACCTTCACAGGGCCAAGGGCCTCTCCTCCCATTGATGACCGACTTGGCCATCCTCTACTATCCATATGCTGCTGGAGTAATTAGTCCCACCATGTGTACTCTTTGGTTGGTGGCTGAGTCCCTGGGAGCTCTGAGGGCACTAGTTAGTTCATATTGTTGTTCGTCCCAAGGAGCTGCAAACCTTCAGCTCCTTGGGTCCTTTCTCTAGCTCCTTCATTGGGGACCCTGTACTCAGTTCAATGGATGGCTGTGAGCCTCTACTTCTGTATTAGTCAAGTACTGTCAGAACTTTTCAGGAGACAGCGATATCAGGCTGGATTGTCCTTCCTTCAGTCTCTCCTCCATAGTTATTCTCTGTAACTCCTTCCATGGGTATTTTATTCCCCCTTTTAAGAAGGAATGAAATGTCCACATTTTGGTCTTCCTTCTTCTTGAGTTTCTTGTGGTTTGTGGATTGTACTTCGCCGAGCACTGTTTTTTTATAGGAATAATTTTTCAATGAGTATACTGTAGCTAAAATGAAAAACACTACTTAAATATACCATTTGAAAATAGTTGTGCTTGAGACTAACTATGGAGTGGAGACTGAAGGAAGGACAAGCCAGCCTAATATAGCTATCTCCTGAGAGTCTCTGACAGTACTTGACTAATACAGATGTAGAGACTCACAGCCATCCATTGAACTGAGTACAGGGTCCCCAGTGAAGGAGTTAGAGAAAGGACCAAAGGAGCTGAAGGGTTTGCAGCCCCTTAGGATGAACAACAATATGAACTAACTAGTACCCTCAGAGCTCCCAGGGTTTCAACCACCAGCCAAGGACTATATACATGGTGGGACTGATTGTTCTGGCAGCATGTGTATAGTAGAGCATTGCAAAGTCAGTCATCAATGGGACGAGAGGCCCTTGGCCCTGTGAAGGCTCTGTGCCCCAGTGTGGGGGAATGCCAGGGCCAATAAGTGGGAGAGGGTGGGGTGGCAAGAATGGGGAGGGGGGGGCAACAGGGATTTGTTCTTGTTGTTTTTGTTTGTTTGTTTGTTTGTTTTTTGGAGGGAAAACTGGGAAAGGAGAAATCATGTGACATGTAAATGAAGAAAATATCTAATAAAAAAAGAAAATAGTTGTGCTCACATAATTTTATTTTAATGTAAGTAGTTTGCTAAACTGAATCAAGTGGCTTCTTTTCAACCTTGGAAGAAAAAAACTTAAAAGCTAGTTGAAGTACAAAAGCACCAAGAAATTGAACTTAATCTCGAGTGTCAGATAATAATCATCTTTGTAGGGTACAGATGAGGAGGCATATTTATCAGAGAATAAAAATACATTTGTTCCAAGATAATTTACAGCTTTTAGAAGATGAAAAAGCTTTCCAGAAACATCTGAACACCTAACTCAAACGCTGTTGGAAAACCTCTCATGTTCAAAGACTTTGGGGCAACTAAAATAGTTTTGAAGGGGCTGGAGAGGTAGCTCAGCAGCCAAGAGTACTGGCTGCTCTTCCAGAGAACCTGGGTTCAATTTCCAGCACCCACATGGCAGCTCACAACAACCTAAGTCCTATCCCAGGACCTGACATTCTCCTCTGGCCTCTGGAGGCTCTACATGCATATGGCACACAGACATACATGTAGGCAAAACACCCATATACATTAAATAAAAATAAGTTCTCAAAAACTTTTTAAAAAGTACTTTGAAGTTGTGGCTCTCCATTACAGCTAATAACCATTGTTTTTCTGGGCCCCTCTCCATTGAGAAAACAAAACAAAACAACAATAACAAAAAACACCTTGGCTTAGTTTTATGACATCTTTCTGAGGTAAGACAACTAACATGACCTCCCTTTTCAAGTGGAGAAACTCAAACCCAGAGAAATAAAAATTGTTTGAGGAAGGAAAGAAACAGACCCAATAACTTACACACTAAACCCTTAACTCTATTTTTCAGTGTAACTACAGAAAACTAAGCCAGCAAAAACTAAAAAGATAAACATTTCATACCTTTTCATTCTCATCTTAAATAACAATTAATTGCCAACCACATTTTGTTGCTCTCTTGATCTGCCTCAGTGAGGAAACCTGCTTTAAAAGTTTTGCACAATAACTAGAATCCTATCAGTGTTGGTGGTATGAAGAGCCTTGCCCCTGTGAAGTGAGCATTCTACCCCTTAGCCACATCCCAGCTACAGTGTACTCATAATAAAGAAATCTTCAAAGAAAAAAAGAATTAACTATGAAGGGGTACATCAAATAGTCTTGTGTCTTGATCTCATTGTTGGTTATACAAGCCTATGCATGACAGCATGACAAAGAAACACAGACACACATGCATGCATGCAATCACACAATGTATCTATATGAATTTTCTGGTTTTGACATTGGGCCACTGTTACATAAAAAAGCTAGGTGAAGAACACTTGGGACTGCTCTGTGTTATCCTTGCAACTTCCTATGAATCTGTTAAGTATTTCAAAATAAAAGTGTTTCTTAATGGGAAAGAATAGCTTTATTTGAAAAGTGACAATAACACACAACCTTAAACAGTTATACTGTAGAAGGATCAGAAATATCCTAATGAATGAAAGTTTGTTTTAAAATTGTTCATCCAGGGCAGCTGCACATACCAGCTCCTAATGTTTGGGCTAGCCTGCACAAGACCAGTACAAGCTCAAAACTACACCAAATCTCAGCATGGGGAAGGGAGTTGGGCACACAACTCCACCTTTAGCTGTAATGTCATTGACAGCTGTTGAGGAGGGACAGAATTTTCTCTAAGCGTGCAAGCTGATCACACTCCTGTGAAAGATCATGTGTCTAAGACATTTGGATACCATGAATGGTCTGGAGAAGGGCAGGGAGGACACAAGGAGAAGAAGGCTGTCTGGGAAAAGTTGTAGGAAATGGTGAATATGATCAAGACAGGTTGTATGAAACTCAAAGAACTAATAAAAAACAAAAAACAAAATAATTGAGTTCCTGTGTCTCTCTGTTCTTCTCTTCTTTGGCCTAACTTGCTATTCCCCCAGAGACCAGGCAACGTTAAAGTCTACTCTTGCCTTCTACCCTTGCCTCTAAGTTGAGCTGCCCGTGGCAAGTCCTATCTGTGTCCCTCCGTTGTGGTGTCCACCTGTTTTACATTTCTCTGCCTCCCTCTGTGTCAATCAGTCTAGCGTGGCCTTCCTACGTCCTCCCCTCCCCCCCCCCGCTCCCCCCCTCCCCGCTGTCTTCCTCACGTGACTACAGGTATACAGGGCTGGGGCAGCTCTGCAGAATCTTTCTTAGTAGACTCTTGCTGGTGCGCACTGAGCATGGGATGTCAATCACTGACCCGAGGGTCTCAGAAAACATCGTTTCTCTGCTGATCACGAGTTGTTCAGTTTTCTGCCACCACACTTCCCTAGACTCTTGCTGTGTCCCTCTAAGCAGAAACCCATTTGTCACCTTTTATTTTACATGGCAACCTTCCTTCTATCACAGAACATCTAACTTGGTCTTCAAATCGAGCTATGAGGTTTGCCGCTCTCTTGCCTCCCCTAGACAATGAAGTTCTTTGAGGGATGGAGATTGGACAGACACACACACACACACACACACACACACACACACACACTACATACACACATGCATGCATATACACACTCATACACACATATCATACATAAATACACACTCTCACACACATATATATACATGATACACACTCGTCCATCATACACTCACACAATTTCTCTGGTTCTAGGGGCAAACTCTCCTCGTTTATTATACATTTTATTCTGTTTTGTTCTCAAATTTATGAATACTAAATTCTAAATTCTTCTATGAGAAGAAACTGACTATATTGAACCATGATTTCCCCCATTTTAATTGTATTACGTGTCTAAAACCTCAATAAGGCTAAAAAACTTTTGGCTTGACCATTTTACTTTTTCTCAACAGTAGATGGCAATATATGTTCATCTGTAGCAATCACTCCAATAGTAGTGGAACCTGATTTTTTTGTTTGTTTGTTTCCTGTCACTTGGGAGAATGAAATTGTTCTATTTAACATTGCAAATTGAAGGTGAAAATGATTTGTGTACCAGTGATGTTATGTTTAAATTTTTTGATTGAAGACACAAATGTTTGCAAGTCCATAAAAGCAGGCGTTGTGGACAGGCAGTGGCTTCCTGGAGGGTTGCTGGAAATGTGGGTGAACAAAGGGGTCCAGGTAGCAGGCAGGTGCAGGAGAGGCTTAGCAAACAACTGGAGTTTCCTTCTCTTGACATTGTCAAGTTGTGTTTCCCGTTTGTTTCCTTGCTTATTGTTTTTAAATTTCAAAGTGTGGTCTTATCATCCTACCCTTTAAAACATTACACACTTGTATTTTTAATACCTTTAAACATTATACACTTGTATTTTTAATCAACATAATAATTTTAAAAAGCATGCCAGCGTCATAGCCAAGGCTACATTTACTCTTTCTTCTCAAAAAAAAAAAAAAAAAAAATCTATGAGTGATTCTCCTGAGGCCATCCATGTCTGTTACACCTTAGAGACTGGGTTTTCAGGGTTAGATTGAAGGAGTGTCTCCACAGCATTAAGAACCTCCATAGCACTCACAGCTCAAGGTTAAAAAATAGCACTTGGGAGGCAGAAGCAGGCGGATTTCTGAGTTCGAGGCCAGCCTGGTCTACAGAGTGAGTTCCAGGACAGCCAGGGCTACACAGAGAAACCCTGTCTCGAAAAACCAAGCACCGTCCTGTTACTCAGTATCTATCCAGTGAGTGTTGAATGTGTGTTGAATAATGAATGTTCTTTTCTTTTCTTTTTTTGTTTAAGTGGTGTTTTTTAAAATTTTATTTTATTAGATATTTTCTTTATTTGCATTTCAAATGATATATCCTCTCCTGGTTACCCCTCCGAAAAAAAACCAAAACCCCAAAACAAACCTTGTTTCCTCCCCCTCCCCCCTGCTTGCTATCCCATCCTCTCCCACTTCCTGGCCCTGGCATTCCACTACACTGGGGCATAGAACCTTCAGGTGAGCAAGGGCCTCTACTCCCATTGATGACCGACTAGGCCATCCTCTGCTACATATGCTGCTGGAGCCATGAGTCCCACCATGTGTACTCTTTGGTTGGTGGTTTAGTCCCTGGGAGCTCTGAGGGTACTAGTTAGTTCATATTGTTGTTGTGGAGTGTTATTTTCATTAACATCTATTCTTAATATGTGTTGTGTTGAAGTTGGGGCCCAGTTCTTCTTCCCAATCCCATGCCCCCCTCCCCAAATAAGATTCAGACTCAAAATATATTTACAAATATCTCAGCTATATAGCTAGGCTCTTCTCTGACTAACCCATTTATTTTAACCTACATTCTGCCACGTGGCTGGTGCTCAGGTACCATGCATCTGTCTCCTCACATCTTCCTGAGCAGATCTTTCAGCAAGTCTTCCCCCCTGGCTCTACCCCACAATTCTTTCTCCTCCCGGATGTCCCACGTCTGTTCCTGCCTTAGCCATAGGCCATCAGCTTTTTGACAGGTGATACATCCATACAACACACAAGATATTCTCTCTACAGTACTGTTTGGTACTAAGTGGGTTGTTTATTGGCAATAACTTTCAGCTTTCTATTTTATGCTTTTGTTTGGTTTTGCTTTCTCTGAGCCACTGTGTAGCCCAAGGTATCCTTAAGTGTTTGGGTTATGGGACCTCACCAGCATCCTTGGCTTGAGTCTAGGCCTTAGGACAATTCATTCCTTGTGGCTAGCATGCCAGTGACAGTTTGCATCTGGGAACACTGTGGGTGGTAAAAGATTCTTTTTCAGACAGAACTGCCAGGATGCATGGCATGCATCTCTACTCACCATCACACTATATGCAAAATACAAAGGAAAAGATGGGATGCTTCATACCTGATGTCATCAAATTAACTCGGTTTCCGAAATCTCATGCTGATCAAGACTTCGAAGGTGTTTATGGTACACATTGATGCTGGTCACTTTTTATTCCCCTATTTTTATAGTTGATGATCAGGTTCTCAGAACCAATAAATCCAAGTATCATCCTCTTGGATTCATTTTAAAGGATAAAATGAGTTATGTTAAGTAGTTAGATTTTTAAGGGTAAATGTTTTAAAAATATTTTATTTTTTAAATTTAATTTTATGTGTATGAGTGTTTTGCTTACATATATGTCTGTGCTTAGTGACCTAAGAGGCCAGTATACGGAGTTGAAACTGGAGTTACAGATAGTGTATGCTACCACATGAGTGCTGAGACTCAAGCCTGGGTCCTCTGGAAGAGTAGAAAGTATGTTTAACTGCTGAGCCATCTCTCTCCAGCCCTAAGTATTTTATATTTCCATGTGTGTGTGTGTGTGTGTGTGTGTGTGTGTGTGCGTGTGCGCGTGTGCATGAGTCCGCATTGTCTGTGTGACTTCAGTGCTGGAGGAGGCCAGAGAGGTGCATTGGATCCCTTGGAGCTGGAGTTATAGGTAGTTATGCTCTGTTCCACATTGGGCTGGGAACCAAACTTGGATCCTGTGCAAGAGCACGAAGTGCTCATGACCGCTGAGCTTCAAGAGTAAATCTTCTGGAATTTTGAAGAGAAGTAAGATTTAATCTATTTTCAGGTCTGCTGCTGTTGGCAACTGTTAATTTCAGTGCAGAATTTTTTTTAGGATTCTGAAGATTTACATTGATTTTAAATTTCCGACTAAGAACTCATAAAACCTTGAGAAGGGAGCAGAATGTGTGGCCTGCTGACATAGGTACTACATAAATCAAGTTATCATATTCTGTGAAGTTTTGATGGGCTTATAGTTAAATGAAGGTGATGTCTTGGGTCTTTGCGGGTGTTTCCTGTAGAGGGAAGCTGTGCTTCTCTCCCTGTCTCTCACGAGATGGTGGCTTTTGCAGCCAAAGGGTACTTTTAGGATCCCTGCTCACCTTGCCTTTACTATTAATAACACGTCGTATGTTAGGCAAAGTTCCGAATGTCATTTCTCTCATATTAAGAGGCGCCATGAGATCAGCTCGGGACACTGTTGTAGCTTGTGTATGTCTATGTGCTCTCTGTCCTAGGAAACAGTTTGAGTTTCTTTATAATGCGTCTCTCTTGTTGTGCGACAACCTATGCTCAACACCTGGTTTGAACCCTTTAACTCTGTATAAAGGTAAGTGTGGATTTCAGCACAGATCTCAAGATTGCAAGCTTCCCTCCACATCAGAAGGCATTAAAAGTTCAGTTTAAATAGCATGCACCCACAGGTTGCTGGGAACACAGAGTGACCTTGCAGGATTAAACTGGCTGGTTTCTCCTGCATTCATTCTTATCTCATAAAGTGGGACTATTATCCCATGAGTCACAAAAGCATTCTATTAACAATTGAGAAGAATTAAGGCTGATCAGATTATTTCATGAGCTAATTTTAATTCTTCTGCTGGGTGGGAATCATTTCATCTGAAAAAAATTCTAGATTTTTTTTTTTTATTCTCTATTGTATCTATTGTATAGTGTTGTAGAACGAATATTTTCCTCCCGGCAGCAAATCATATGTAACCTGATATTTGACTACTCACAACAACATGTGAAAACTTGAAAATTTAGATGACCAATATTTAAAATGTTAGCTAGTAATCTGTGTGGGGTCTGCCCAGGCAAGAGCGATGTCTGTTGAGAGCGATGTCTTCTGGAGAAGGTGTCTTCCGTTGATGTCTCTCATATGCCAGTGCCCTGTGTCTTCCGTTGGTGCCTCTCATATGCCAATGCCCTGTGTCTTCCGTTGATGCCTCTCATATGCCAGTGCCCTGTGTCTTCCGTTGATGCCTCTCATATGCCAGTGCCCTGTGTCTTCCGTTGATGCCTCTCATATGCCAATGCCCTGTGTCTTCCGTTGATGCCTCTCATATGCCAGTGCCCTGTGTCTTCTGTTGATGTCTCTCATATGCCAGTCCCCTGTGTCTTCCGTTGATGCCTCTCATATGCCAGTCCCCTGTGTCTTCCGTTGATGTCTCTCATATGCCAGTCCCCTGTGTCTTCCGTTGATGCCTCTCATATGCCAATGCCCTGGACCTGTGTGCTGCCAGTCTCTTTGCCCAGGTGCTCTTGCTCCTGCTTTTAGTATTTCCTCCACCTGTGAAGGCCAGAAGCTGCTCATGGATGGGTGACCCTATCCTTCGAGATTTAATGAACACACTTAGTACTCCATTCCATATTGGGTATGAAGGGAGGCAACCTTTATTTACTCTACCCATGTTTCCTCTCTGAGGTCACGTGGGAGAGCTTGGGATTTTGGCTCTTGGTTGAGCCTCACTGCTTCTGGAGGTCTCTTCCTCCACTGTGCATGTACACTACTTTTCTTCTGCCTACCTCTATATACATCTTCTTTCTGGATATAACCCTAATTCCTTCATTGCCCAGTGTCCTGACAGCTCAGGGACATGTGGAGATCTTAGTCAAGTTGCACAAACCGCTAATAATTGAATTTTCACTATACTACACTCAAAAGGCCTTAACGTTCCTACCACACAGGAGTTGCTGTATTCGCTAACTTCAGAGTTCTCCTCCAAGTCCATCTACCTTTCTTCCCTGGTTATCTACTAGCCCTGAACCCGCAAGCCCTGGTTCCTTTCTTGTGCAGAGCAGTTTTGTTCTTTGTCTTCCTCTCTTTGGAGACAGTTAGCTATGATGATCTCTCTTTGGTTTTTTTTTGTTGTTGTTGTTTTGTTTTGTTTTGTTTTTTTATGAAACCAGCATTTGTTCAATATGTGATGCTAAATGTTAATAGTTTAATCTCCTTCTGAAATATTTGGAGATTTATAAGGGATTAGACTGGGGAATTCACAGAGCTCTCAGAGTCCTGGACCATTTCTGAGTTACTTCACTGAGAAGTGTTTCACCGGCAGAATATTTTCATCCTCCACAAACTGTTCCTGGAAGGCCATGTTTTTCTATAGATTCTGAATTCTTTTTATTTTTTTGTACTGTTTCTTAGCATGCATATGTTTGAATGTAGAAAGAATCATTTAATGAAAAGATGACCTAAGATGAAAGTAGAACTCTTTGGTCAAGTTTAAGTAGATGTCAGTGTTAACCCATTTCTACATAAATAAGCCCTGTGAGGAGGAATCTGTTGTGTGGCAGGAAAGTCCCTCTTATGAAGACAGTCATACAGGGGTGTGCATGCAGTGATTCCAATTTAATTTGGGTTTATCCCAGAATTCTTCATCACTTGGATAAAGTGATATTCAGCATGTAACTTCCCTCCGTGGATCAACTGATGATGGCATTTCTGTAATGACAGAAGTCCATTGATTTCATTGTGACACTTTTATTTTTATTTTTTTTGGTCAGCAAATGTAATATTGTTTTATTGTATAGTACTTCCTTATATGTGAACATGAATCACTTGGTAGTGGTACATGCTGTTCGTGTGAAAAATTTGAACCAACAATAAGGTATTCAGATAGCACAGTCATGTTTGAAAATTCACCTCAGCTCCTTTGTAAATATGCCCTGCACATGGGTACACGATATAATGTAAATTGTTCCCCTTGCAATTTCCTTCACTCACTTTAATGCCAAGAGAACTATGACGTATAGTCAAGTTAGTTAGAAAGGTTTTACTTGTTAAATTATTGTAATATGATAAGCCTTATGTCGAAGTTAAGTATGAGAGAGCAATTAATAGTGCTGAGACATGATGACCTTTACCAGGACCCCTCTGGAAAGCAGGCATTGATACACATACATTCATAAAATTATTTTATAGCTGGCCATGGTGGTGCATGCCTTTAATCCCAGCACTCAGGAGGCAGAGGTCAGTGGATCTCTGAGTTTGAGACCAGCCTGCTACAAAGTAAGTTCTAGGACAGTCAGTGCTTCTCTTGAAAAACAAAACAAAAGACAAATTTTAAAAAGTTAAAACGGCAGGAAAACTGTAAAATCATTTCATAGCATAAAGAGGCTTATTTTCAAATGACTCAGAGAAAAACATTCAATTCAAACTTGAATTAAATTGATTCATAGGTACTAAATTAACGTTGATTAAAAACCCAAAGTTATAAAAACATACATGGTAAAAAGCTTTTCCGGGACTGGAGAGATGGCTCAGTGGGTAAGAGCACTGACTGCTCTTCCAAAGGTCCTGAGTTCAAATCCCAGCAACCATATGGTAGCTCACAACCATCCATAATGAGATATGACGCCCTCTTCTGGTGTGTCTGAAGACAGCTACAGTGTACTTACTTATAATAATAAATAAATCTTTATATAAAAAAAAGCTTTTCCTCCCACCTCTGGTCTTCCTCTTTACGTAAATATATTTATAAGCATGTAAATTCAATGTAAATATAGTCATGTATTCATTCTCCACTGATACATTTGTATGAACTAACAACTTGACATAGCCTAGAATCACCTAAAACAAAAAAAAAACCAAAGTCACAAGTGAGTACCCTTGCCTAGTCTGTTAGTGAGGGATTGTCTTGATTGTCTTAACTGATGTATGAAGTTCAGCCCACCATGAGTGCCCCTGTTTCCTCGGCAGGTGCTCTCGGGAGGGGGCCAAAGAGCAAGACAGCAAAGAGAGTTCTTCCATGGTTCTGCCTCCAGGTTCCTACCTTAACTTCCCGAAATAATAAATTGTGACTTTTCCAAGTGTAAGTTTAAGTCAAATAACCCTTTCCTCCCCAAGTTGCGCTGAATAAAACTCGTACACATGTAGAACATGTACACTCTCTCCCAGGCTTAGCTTTCTTCACTTAACCTTATATCAGGTTAACCTTATAACCTTTTCCCATATTCACATGTAACTAATTTTTGGTGTGTGTCGGTGTTGGGGATCAAATCCAGGAACTCATGCATCCTAAGCATGTACTGTATCATTGAGCTACATTCACAGATTCATACATCTTTTACTTTGAGCTGGGTATGGTGACACATACTTGTAGTAATAGGACTCAGGGGATTTGGTCAAGAACTCATGAAGACCCTATTTCAAACATCTCCTGCCCCAAAGTATCTTTTTTCAACTGATTTATTCAGTTGTGTGATACACTCTAATTTGTTTAGTTACTAATCAATAAGTGACATTTAATTTATTTTTTTAATTTTTTTATCTTTTTTAAGCACATATTTAAAAACAACCTGTTTGGTACTTTCATTCTACAATGCGGTTCTAGGGACCACTCTCTGGATATCAGACTTGGTGGTGACCATCTTAACCATCAAAGTGGCCCTAGAACCCTTTTCCCCCAAAAGTCTTACAGTGTATTCTAGATTGATCTCAAGCTTCTAATCCTCTTGCTTCAACCTTCTAAGTGTGCACCACTGTTCCTGGCTCTATCTAAGCTTCTACCATTTTAAAGTGTGTTCAATAATCTACAGTGATTCATTTGCCCACATGTGATTGCATCTGCAATAAGTGCATAAAGAATATATACCTTTTTAAATTCATGGGTTCTCTACTATTGCCCTCTGTAGGAATGTTCTAAGGTACAAATAAGCAATAATAGGGAAATAATGCAAAATGTTCTTATTAGCCTCAGTCCTGGGCTTGCAGGGCACTACAGAATGAAACTTCCACTTGTGCCTGGTTCAGCAGCAATGGATTCTTAGCTGATTATGCCGTCTTTTAGTTTTATTAGAGTCAAGGATTATTTTTGTTATTGAAAAAAATCACACTGTAGTGTGAGTTTTTGGATAAGGTGTCCTTTTTCTCATAGCCTTCTCCTTCTTTTGAAATTCTGCCTGCCCTAGGTTTCAGTAAACCCCACAGCATCACCGTGTGGCCGACTGGATAAGCCTTTTGCTCTCTCTGCTGACTGTGTTTTTTTTCCAAGTGAGTGGTTAGGTGGCAAGGGTATGATTGCTGTGTATCAGAACCTAATGGCTGTGTTAGTGATTTATCTGATGGGGAACGGCCTCTCGAGGAGCAGTGTTGATGATGCTCCCCCCGAGTCAGCTGCCCCTGCTTTGTTGAGTGCAGCTACACCAGACTTGAGACCAGACAGGAGACACAGCAGTAAACCGCAGGCAGACAGACAGAACTCTAGAGTATTCCTAACAAAACAGAGGCCTGACAAGGAAGAATACATGTTGACAGCATTTCTTAGGATATGCTTCAAGGAACCCATTAAAAACATCTCCACAGGGTACAGACTTCAATCAGCAGAAGATGTTCTGGATCCCGAGTACC
This sequence comes from Mastomys coucha, assembly GCF_008632895.1. Taxonomy (NCBI): domain Eukaryota; kingdom Metazoa; phylum Chordata; class Mammalia; order Rodentia; family Muridae; genus Mastomys; species Mastomys coucha. Next base: position 23,357,952 of record NW_022196899.1, read on the forward strand.
ATGGGGTTGAGTTTCCCAGTGACCCCAGCACAGCAGCCAACACAGCATGGCTGGAGTAATTAAACAGATCGTGGTGAGTGCCACTGAGAACTCATGGCCAGCCACAGACAAACGTTTCTGCAGTATTATGTTCAGGTGCTTTCAGACACACTCAGCTTGCTCTAATGGAGAGGGCTATTGAAATGGGGACACACTCAGCTTGCTCTAATGGAGAGGGCTATTGAAACGGGGAAAGCTTTATTAGAAAGGAAGACTTATTGTTCTGTCACAAGTGACAATGTTTTGAAGAATTCTTCTGCAGGTACCATGTAAGCTTTCAAGGGAGAGAAACAACCAATAGTGGTACCTAGCTATGATGCCTGCGCTGGGTAGTTCTACAGCAACTTGACCCAAGCTGGAGTTATGTGAAAGGAGGGAACCTTAATTGAGAAAATGCCTCCATAAGATCAGGGCATTTCCTTCATTAGTGACTGATGAGGGAGGGAGGACCCAGACCATTGTGGTTGGTGCTTTCTCTGGGTTGGTGTTCTGGTTATATAATAAAGGAGGCTGAGGAATCCATGATGAGCAGGCTAGTAAACAAAATCCCTTGATGGCCTCTACAACAGCTCCCACCTCATATCATATCATATCATATCATATCATATCATATCATATCATATCATAATTTCCCTCAGTGATCCATATTTATCCCCTTGCACAAAACTCAAGTCCAAGTGGATCAAAGATCTCCATGTAAAATCAGATACACTGAATTTAATAGGACAGGAAGTGGGGAATAGCCTTGAACTCAATTGGCACAGGAGAGAACTTCCTGAACAGAACACTTAGTTCTTAGTGCTCAAGCACTAAGAGCAACAATTACTAAATGGGACTCATGAAACTGAAAAGCTTCTGTAAGTCAAAGGACACTATCAATAAGACAAGACAAATTGGGAAAAGATCTTCACCAACAGTGCATCTGATAGAGGGCTAATATCCAAAATATATATAAAGAATTCAAGAAGTTAGACACCTATGGTACAGAGCTAAACAGAAAATTCTCAACAGAGGAGTGTCTAATGACCAAGAAACACTTAAAGAAATGTTCAACATCCTCAGTCATCAGGAAAATGCAAATCAGAATGACCCCGAGATTCCACTTTACACCCATTAGATGGCTAAGATCAAAAAACTTAAAGGAAAGCACATGCTGTCGAGGATGTGGAGCAAGGGGAACACCCCTACATTACTGGTGGGAGTATAAACATGTATAACCACTCTGGAAATCAATATGGCAGTTTCTCAGAAAATTAGAAATAGTTCTACCTCAGGACCCAGATATACGACTCCTGGGCATATTCCCAAAAGACGCTTCACAATCCTATAAGGACATGTGTTCAACTATGTTCATAGCATCTTTATTCATAATATCTGAAACTGGAAACAACCCAGATGTCCTCAACTGAAGAATGAATAAAGAAAATGTGGTTCGTTTACACAATGGAATACTATTCAGCTATTAAAAGCAAAGACATCATGAATTTCACAGGCAAATGGATGGAACTTTTATTTTTTTGAATCCTGAGTTAGGTAACCCAGACCCAAAAGGCCATGCATGGTATGTACTCATTTATAAGTAGATATTAGCCATTAAGTAAGTACAGGATAACCATGCTGTAATCCATAGATCCAAAGAAGACAAATAACAAGGATGACCTAAAGAAGGTTGTTAGAATCTTTCTCAGAAGGGGAAATAAAATAGTCATTAGAGGTGGATAGAGAGAGGGAATGAGGAGGAGAGCGGGGGTAAGGATCAGGTGTAGGGAGAGCGGGGGGGGGGGGAGAGACCAGAAACTGGTGGTAGGTGGTGGGGGACACATCTCTAGGACATGCCAGGGGCCTGGGAGGTGGGGAGGCCCCTGAGTGTGTCTATGGGGGTCATTTTAACTGAGACTTCTAGCAGTGGGGGATATGGATCCTGAAGTGGCCACTGCCTGTACCTATGCAGGACTGTCAACGGAGGGATAAGGACACCAACCCACCCCACAAAACCTTTTACCCAAAATGTGTCCTGCCTTCAAGATGTGCAGGAATAGAGATAGAGCAGAGGTGGAGGGAATGGCAAACCAATGACTGGCTCAAACTTAGACTCATCCCGTGGGTGAGAATCAATCCCCAGTACTATTAACAATACTCTGTTATGGTTGCAGACAGGAGCCTAACATAGCTGCCCTCTAAGAGGTTCCACCCAGCAGCCTAGGAAAACAGATGCAGAGACTCCACAGCCAAATAAATAGTAGATGGAGCTTGGGGAGTCTTATGGAAAAATTGAGGACAGGGACTCCATAGGAAGACCAACAGAGTCAGCTAACCTGGATCCTTGGGGGCTCCCAGAGACTGAATCGCCAACCAAAGAGTAAGCATGGGATGAACCTAGGCTTGCTGCACGTACGTAGCAGATGTGCAGCTTGGCCTTCATGCAGGGTGTGGGGGGGCACTGTTCATGAATCTGTTGCTGGCCTGTGGATCTGATTCCCCTGCCTGGGGGAGGGAGAGAATCTGTGTGAGAGGGCACCGCAACGAGAAAAGGTGCTCATGTTGGGATGTAAAGTGAAATTTTTTAAGAAGGTGCCAACAGTCCCAGTTCAAGTATAGAGGTGTGTACAGGGACTCATGTGCCTCAGTGGGCGTGTGGTTTTCACAGGACAGCTTTCAGCAGTCAGACCTCTCCCTCCACTATGTGAGTTCCAGGGATGAAACTCGGGCCATCAGGCTTGGCGCAAGTGCCTTTACCTACTGAGCCGCCTTGGCAGGCACCCCACCCCCACCCCCAACTATGATCTTGAACAGACAATCATCTTTAAAACTCCGGGGGGAGAGGTTCTGCATTGTCTCCGTGCATCCCAGTGGTGTGAATTGAATTTTGGTTTGTCTTAAGCTGAACAACAGTTAGAACAGTATCTGGCTTATGATGAGCACCGGGCAAGGAGAGAGGAAATCTATTAGGTGTTCTTGAGGTCTCGGGGTGGAAAGGCAAGAAAGCCCTTCGGTGCTTGGGACTTCAGGGTCTGTCCCACCCCAAGGTGCTATGACTGGGTCCTGCTTCCACATGGAGTCTTCCTCAGCATGCTGCAGTTCCTGTGTCATCTCCTGAGGAATGGTGTACATTTAGTAAGTAGCAAACTTCTGTCTCTTAACTCCCCAGTGGCATTTCCCCATTACATCACACTTGCTCTTTCTAAATAATATTTCATTATTTTTATCAATTATCAAGCAATATTTTATCAATTATTAAACTCATAGAATGAGTTCTGCTCATAATCACCTCCATTTCCTCCCCTAATTCCTCCCAGATAACACCCTCCTATCCTCAACATTATGGCTTCTTTTCTTTTTCTCTTTTTTTTCTCTTTCTCTCTCTTTTTTTTTTTTTTTTTTTTTTTTTTTTTTTTTTTTTTGGTTTTTCGAGTCAGGGTTTCGCTGTATAGCCCTGGCTGTCCTGGAACTCACTCTGTAGACCAGGCTGGCCTCGAACTCAGAAATTGGCCTGCCTCTGCCTCCCACATGCTAGGATTAAAGGTTTGCGCCACCACCACCCAGCATGGCTTCTTTTCATAGCTTATCAAGTCCAGTCTATGCTGCCCCTATACTCCTAAGTGTGAGTCAATCTACCAGGGATTATTCCTTAAAGAAAAGTGGCTCTCTTTCTTCCAGAAGCCATCAACTGTCAGTATTGCATCAGTCAGGGGCTGGGCTTGCTGAACCCCTTCCCCTATCAATGCTGGCCTATTGACTGGCTTAATTTCAGGCAACCACAGCTACTGTGAATTTATGGATCCGGTAGTCTTGTCATGTTCAGAGAACACTCTTTTGCCCTAGTCCCCCATGGCCTTGCCTCTCAATCTTCCTACCCCTCTTTCAAAAGGTCCCCGAGGCCCGGGGAAGAGGCGTGATATAGATGATTCATCTGTGCCACAGCTCTCACTGATACTTCACAGTCACTATTTTTGTGTAGCCGCGACAAAACACAGTAACCTGGGAGACCCATAGAAAGGATTTGTTTTGGGCTTATGGTGTCAGAGGGATAAGAGTTTGTCACCATCGTGGCAGGCAGAGAAGCGTGGCTGCTGGAACAGTAGCTGAGACCACAGGGCTCACATTTTAAACAGCAAACAGGAGCAGAGAGAGGGTCCTGGGGATGGCAGGAATCCTTTTATTCTCAAATGCTGCCATGGGAGTCACATACGTTTACCAACAAGGCCACAACTCCTAACTTCCCAAACCACAACCACCTGGGGACTAAGTCTTCAATGCCTGGGACTTCGGGGACATCTCATTCAAGTCACCACACGCTCATGCCCCGCACTTTGACCAGTGTAGGTTTCTCTGTTAACCCCGCTCCCTGCACAGAGGAACTCTGATAAGGCTTGAGTGCCACAGCCAGACGTAGGGAAGTTTGAGGCTGTGCCCATTTAGAAAATAGCGGTAGTAGGTTCACCCTTGGGGGCTGTGAGCCCCCCCAGCCAAGAGTTCTTGATCAGACTTGCCATGCAAGGCATATGTTTCTTGTAGAGTGGGCTTAAATCCAATTGGAAAGTGGTTTGGTACTGTCTTAGTTAGGATTAGCATTGCTGTGATAAAATAGCATAACCGAAAGTCATTGGGAAGAGGAAAGGTTTTATTTGGCTTATATAGCTTGAATCCCAGTCCACGGAGGGAAGCTGTGGTGGTTTGGATATGCTTGGCCCAGGGAGTGAGTGGCACTATTAGGAGGTGTGGCCCTGGTGTGTCACTGAGGGGATAGACTTTGAGACCTTTCTAGTTGACCTGAAGCCAATCTTCTCCTGTTTACTTTTGGAACAAGATGTAGAACTCTCAGCTCCTCCAGCACTACATCTGGCTCCATGCTGCCATGTTTCCTGCCATGATGATAATGGACTGAATCTCAGAACCTGTAAGCCAGCCCCGGTGGAATGTTGCCCTTTTGTAAGAATTACCTTGGTCATGGTGACTCTTCGCAGCAATGAAAACTCTTAAAGACCGGAGCCAAGGCAGAAACCCTAGCAGGTCGTGAACCTGGAGGTGGAACCTGATGCAGAGGCCAAGGTGAGGTGCTAGTTACTGGCTAGCTCCTCATGGCTTGCTCAGCCTGCTTTGTTATAGAACCCATAATCGCCAGCCCATGGAGGGCGCCACCCACAGTAGGCTGGGCCCTCCCAGCCAATCACTAAGAAAATGCCCTACAGCTGGATCTTACGGAGGCTTTTTCTTAACCGAGGGATCCACCTCTCCAAACACTCCAGCTTGTGTCAAGCTGACATAAAACTAGCCAGCACAGCCGCTTCTGTCACATTCATGGGGCTTTTGTACCCATGGGGCATGTCTTGCCAGGTTGGCCGTTATTCTAGTTTGCTGAGTAAAATCTACTGATGACATTTTCACCCCAGCCTACGTAGCACCTTCTAGGCTATCCAACAGGAAGGAGGTTCCTGGTCAGTACCAACTTGATTTCTCCAAGCCCTGTGACCAAACTCTGCAGTGTCTTCAGGAACAGCGCCTTACTTTCCATCAAGTTCTGATGGGCTACCAGAATAAATGGCCTTGCTCCTAGAGGCAGTGTGGGCGTGGCTGCCGTGTCACACATGCGTCAGCAGGTGGCAGAGAGGCGAGAGGGTATGTCTATGCTCAGTGTTCTAACCTGTGAACATCTGAATGGTCAGTAGCCTAACATTCCCTGAAAAAGGCAAGCCTGAGACTACAACCAGTCTGGCGTCAGGGGACCTGGACAGGGAGCTACTAGCCTGATGACTGGTACAGTCCAGGGCAGCACAGGCTTGGGGACTGGGGGACAGAACTTCCCCAAGAGGATCCCAGTTCTGTCGAGTTGCCATGAGGTAATAATCACTCATGTGTGCCCTCACTGGAAAGCCACGACACTGGAAAGTGGTGGGGATGCTTTTGAGTGTAGGTGTCACGTCTTCAGGTTAGTGAAATATGGGCATCAAAGAAATCCATCACGAGCCCTAGTTTCACGATCTCTTTTCTGGTCTTTGTTCTGTCTCTCATGAAGGAGTAGGCATATGCTATTCCCTTATGAAATTGTAAAAGAGGAAAAAAGTAAAGCTCTCTCTAGGAACTGACACATACCAAGAATGCTAGAACTCAGTTGCTGCATTGCAGTAAGTTCAAGGCCAGCCTGTTACACAGTGACTCCTAGGTCAGCCTGAGCTAGGTGTGAAACTTCATCCCAAGACATCTATGGACTAGTCTCCTTCCTGGATATAACTGCAGAACCCCCTACTAAATAAAAAAAAAATTCTAATCTAGCAGTACATAAAAAGACAGTATGCCATGATAAAGTAGAGGTTTGAACCAGGAATACAAGACAGATTCAGCATCCAAAACTCAATCAGTGTAGCCCACTATACACAACCTCTTATATAGTAAAAGTCCCTTGCTCAAATCAGCAGATGAAGAAGACTCATTTGGTAAAACTCAGTGTCTATTCACAATGAGAATTCTGGTATATACTAGACTCTTTTATGCTGAATAAATGTCTTAAGTCTTTTCTACTGCTGTGAATAAATGCACAACGTAAGGGGAAGCGTGTATTTGGCTCACAGTTCCAGGCTCTATCCACTTTAGCAAGGGACAGAAGTGAACCACTTAGTATTATTAAATGGATCCACAAAAAATCCTGCAGTTAATATTCTACTTCATGATAAAACAACAATTTCTTGAGAATAACAAGAAGGCAGACTACCCACTTTCATCAAACCTATTCCAGTGCTTCTCAACCTGTGGGCTGTAACCCCTTTGGGGTCGCTAATCAGATATCCTACATATCAGATAGATACATTATGATTCAAAACAGTAGCAAAACTACAGTTATGAAGTAGCAGTGGGGTAATTTTTATGGTTGGGGGGTCACCACAACATACCGTGTTGTAGGAGGAACCGTGTTCTAGGATGGCAGCATTAGGAAGGTTGAGAACCACTGTATTAAACACTATTAGAAGCTAATAAGTGAGATGAAGCAAGGGGCAGGCATATAAGGGATGGCAAGTGAGGAAGAAATGAAAACTGTTTCTATTAAGAGATGACAGTTACACAGAGAGTTTGAAGGCAGGCTGGAGAGAAGGCTTAGTGGTTAAGAGAATATTCTGCTTTTGCAGAGGACCAGTTTAGCTCCCTGCCCTAGCTTACAAACATCAGCTCCAGGACATCTGATGTCCTCTTCTGGCCTCTTCAGGCACTGCATGCTTTTGTGCAACTCCCCCACAAAGACAGGCATTTGCATAATTAAAAATAATTTTAAAAAACTTATTTTAAAAGGAAGACATCTATAAAAGCTCCCAGAACTTATTAAGTTTAGTAAGTATATATCATATAAAAAAATCACATCTTGAAAAATCAACTGTGTGTTTTACTAGCAACGAAAAAATTGTACTAGTTGTTTATAAAAAGGAAAGAAATGAAAGAGATGGGAAAGGAAGAGAAAATAGAAAAAGAAAAGGAAAATGGAGGAGGAAACAAGAAACTGGATATGACTGCCCAACCCTTAATTCTAGCATTTGGAAGGTAGAGGTGGGGCTAGTGTGAGTTCCAGGCCAGATTGCGCTATATAGTGGCTATATATTGTCTAAAAAAAAAAAAAAAAGGCATGTTAGTGTATATCTATGTGCACACACACACAAACACACTGTCACATACATATAAATATATATATATATACACACATGTATATACACATATATATACACATATATAGTGGCTATATATTGTCTAAAAAAACACATATGTTAGTGTATATCTAACTATGTGCACACACATACAAACACACTGTCACATACACACACACACACAGAGGGGGGATCTGTATGTTGCAGAGCTGCAGATAAGAATGCAATATTTTTAGTCACTGAAAACTGGAAACCTCTTAAATAACCTTCACTTGTACAGTGGCACTCTCGATGTGCAGGAGAAGGAAAAAGGTGATAAGTTTTACATCTAACCACATGAGCGGCTCTCCAGTGTATTGTGTAGCAGGAGAAGCCAGGCTCAAAGGCTGCACGGTAGGTAGCTGAAGGCTAGCATAGCACAGCGGTTTACACTGAGCAATTTGTAAATAATGTAAATTAAATTCACACAGTTCAGGAGACAGGGACATCCAGGTTCCAGGTGAGCAGGCCAGCGTCCATTGAAGGCTAGCTTCTTGCTGATGATGTGACCAGTGTGTGCTCTCCCACTCTAAGAGGAGGAAATCTCCTTCTCACCTCTTTTTCTTTTATGATATTTTTATTTACTCTGTGTGTGTGTGAGTGTGCAAACTCAGGTAGCCTGGCTTGATGATGGATTCCTTTACCTGCAGAGCCACCTTGTAGGCTCTTGGGCCTCTTACATCAGAACACTAATCCTACCTGTAAATTCTCTGCACTTGTGACTTAATCACCTCCCTGTGTTCCCACCTCTTAACACAAACACATCGGGGAATCAGGTTTCAGCACAAGAACCGGTGGAGGACAGAGACACAGACCACAGCAGCAGGATTCCGAGTGTATGACATAATTCTGGAGCAGGCAGAGCTCCAGATGAGCAGATGGGATGTTCTGCTTTTGGGAAGTCTTTACGGCAAAGGAGAGAAATGTTTCAGGAGTCGTGCGCCTGTTCTGTAGCCCGACTGCTGTGCTGATCACACAGTTTTGTGCGCTTTTCAAAAGTCACAGGTAGTTTACCAAAAGTACAACTTATTACTGTATTTAAAACTTGGAGACTCTGAGAACACCGAGGATAGCCATGAAGAATTGGGAGGAACTAGAGGAGTGTAAGGCTTAAAAGTTCTGTAAGTAACTTCTGCTGGTAAGGAGGAACTGTCTCCCAAATAAGAATACAGAAGGTCGCAGAGTGCTTCCCTGGCAAACTCAAGGCCCTGGCTTCTTTCTTCAGCACTGAACAAACAAAAACAGGCAAACTGCCCGAGAGTAGACAGTTTCAGTCTCTGAAGTCAGCCCTTCATCCTCTTGCTCTCACTGCACATTGCCTCATCTTTGAGTTCTTCAAGTTCGGCCTATCTAAGCATCAGTCCATTGGTATTGCATGCTGCTGGACAATGGATCCACGAGGCCCCCTCTATTACACTTTGAGCAACTTTGCAGAATACCCAGCGACATTGCTCAGTCTTCTGGCAGGTAGAAACGGTGAGATAACACGTATTCTTTTTTTTAAGCCACTAAATTTGTGGTGATTTGTTTGTAGCAAAGGAAACTTATATTCAAGTAGAAGGAAAACATTCATGGGCGTGTCAGGGTGATGGAAATTGTTTTAATGTATATTTGATTTATTTTTATTTTATGTGTGTGTGCGTTTACCTATGCCCTGTGCATGCCTGGTGCCAGTGGACGTCAGAAGAGGATGTTAAACCCTCAGGAAATGGAGTTCCAGATGATGGTAAGCTGTCACGTATGTGGTGGGAGCCAAATCTAAGTCCCTTCAAGAGCAGCAGATGCTTGTAATCACTGAGCTGTCTCTCCAGCCCTAGACTTTTGAATTTAAGCCACGAGAAGACATTATCTGTTTAGGACAAACTTAAATTAAAAAAAAAAAAAGTGAAAACAAGTGCCAAAGCTCTTAAATGGAAGGGGGAAGTTCTGCTAGCTCTTTACAGAGTTCTGCTTCCTGCTCCAGGTCTTCCCAAATGTGTAGTTACCACCCAGTAGTACAGGGCTCATCCTGATATCTTTGCTTGCCATAAATCAGCTCCAGAAGGCGAGGACCCAGCAGCTGGAGAAATAATGAACGTGGAGGTAAGATCCTAGTGTCCTTTAAGGACTGTGCACATGAGGACATGCAAGGATATCGTGCGAGGATTGTGGTAAGCTTCCTACGGGCTCTGCGATACAACTTTCCTTTTCTCAGTTGCAGGAGAAGGCTCCCCGCAGCCCCCCACCCCAAATACCCACGTTCTTATACTTTTGGAAATGCCTTCTGTCTGTTCTCATCAGCGGCAACACTTCTGAGACAGTTTGGAAATATTTACGCAGCCAATCTCGCTTACAAACATAGGCAGTAGGGAAAAAGTCAATGGAAATCAGATAAACAGTAAAACAAGACTCGGGGGAAAAAATAAGGTATAGCAGAAAACACACAGCAAGCATGTCAGAGACAGTAGGAGTAGCCAGAGTATAGACATGCATCGGAGGTGATAGTTCAAGACTCTTGGCTACAAAGGCAGAAATAGTTCCCTGTCGAGGAAACTGTTTTGCTGTGTTCAGCTGGTGCTCATACTGCATGGCTGAAACGTGGGTCTGATATGGGCAGGACAGTGGGGCCAGCTCCCAGAAAAGGAAGTTTTGCTCTTCTTTCCCCTCATGGGACTGTGTTAATATGCTGCCAGGTCACTAGCAGTTTGTAATCATGTTTGTGTCCACGGTGACAAGTTCCCCAGGGAGACACCGGGAATTCCAGAGATGGCGTTGCTGCCCAGTTGTGTATGTCTAGAGGTCACTTTGCTGCTCTGCTTGGGGTCTGAGAAGTCAGGAGAAGAACCCGGTGGATATGGAGTGCCGGCATGAGAGTGTCTGCCAAGATCAAAATGTTCCCCATCGTTTCGAGTAGATGAGATCTTAGAACCTGGAATCACATAGTCCCAGCTCCAGCAGGGTTTCTGGCAACAGCCCCAGTGTCTTCAGCTACAGACATCACCTCTGAAGATGCCAAGAAAAGCAAACACAGGCCCCGATCTCGTGTTGCACCAATTGGAAAGGAGCCCACAGCAGCAGAGGAACTGAGCCGAGAGGACAGCTTTCCTAGGACTCTGAGTTTCCCACTGTCCCTCCCCCATCTGAATCAAGCAAACAAACAACAGACTTGTAATAAAATGTGCAGGTGTGATGGACGGACGACTTTCTATTCTGAGATGCTGGGATAAAAATGGCAGTGAGACTGGGAAGTGTGGTAGGTTCCAGCAAGATGAATAAGACAGGAGGGAACCCCCAAGGCACAGATTTCATTCCAGCCGTGGGAAAGGGCTCCTTTTAGTAGCCCAAACTGGTGTCCTTCACATACCCTCTAGACAGCCCTTGAGAAACTATTCCAAGTTTCTCTTTGTGGGGAAGGAGGGGGAGGTGTGAGTGGGATGGAGATGACTCTACAAGCCTAAAGAGCCAAGTGACAAAGAACCACTGAGGGATCCTGGCTGTCCAAGCTTGGCGACAAGACTGGAAAGCCACAAGAGGAAGAGCTTCCTTAGCATCAGGAGTGGTAATATTTCAAGGGAAGCTCCCAAGGAGAGGGAAATGCCTCTCGTTTACCAAAGAGAAACATTGGTGGCACACAGTGGGTGGGTAGGGGGCCTGGGAGCTGAGGAATGTGAAAACAGAGCTTGAGGGCTGTGATGGATGCAGGTGCCCCAGCTGCACACAAAACTCTAGCTCTGATTAAATAATTTTAATTCTATTTCTTGTTAGATACTACCTTTCTAGACGATCAGTGGACAAATATAAAGTAAAGACATAACTCTTAAAGTCAACCTCTCCTGAACCGGAGAGGTACATCAATTGGTACAGGGTTTGCCTACTGTGTATGAAATCTCTAGCACTATATAATCCAGGTACGGTAGTAAATATCTTTAATTTCAGCACTTGGGAGGTATATATATATATATATATATATATATATATATATATGCAGGAGAATCAGGTCAAGGTCACCCTCAGCTACATAGTGAGTCTGAGGCCAGCCTGTGCTACACAAAACCCTGTCTTTAGAAGTTCACATGCTACAAAAATAAAAACAAAAACAAACAAAAAACAAAAAGCAAAAAGCAAACAACCCCCCCAAAAAAACCCAAAAATCAAAAAACCACCAAAAAACCAAAACCAACCAACCAACCAACCAACTAACCAACCAACCAACCAGCCAACAAAACACTCCTAAAAGCAAATTTTCAAGTGTGTATCCCAAGATAAGAGATGGAACACTGACACCCCCACTCTCAGTCAAAGAGTAGGCTCATAGTTGACCATGATGATGAACTAGTATTAGTTCTTGGAGTTCTTCTCAAGGATGAGCTTGAGAAGCTATAGAAGGGAGGGAGGGGAATAGTACTGTTGTCATCGTGCTGTCACATGTACAGCCAGGTCTGCCACCAATACTCTGAACCATCCCCCCAATATGTAAAATTTTGGTGGGATGCCTTCTGATTGGCCAAGTCCAGGTCATGTGATTTCACCCGGGGTTTAAAGGAGCTACTGATAAGTGGAGACTGATCTCCTGGGATTTCTCTCCAGGAAGGATGGGCCTCTGCCTCCCTTTAGTTCTTATTTCTCTCAAATAGGAAAGGGATTTATGTACTAACCACAGAAATGACAAGAGTCATTGTACCAAACACAACTCACTCGTGGGCAGTCCTCAGCCTCAGCGAGTACGGCCAACAGTCACTCGGCTTCTCAACTCCAGATGCTCATCTAGTTCGAAGAGTTCAGCTCTGAGCCCGTCATCTTCCTTCTCCTCTACTGCTTTGCGGGGTGAGTCCCCCACTCACTCCAATCAGAAACCTGGATACCATCCCATAATTCTCTAGTACCTTTCCTAACCAGTCTTAATACCCCCGGGGACATACCGCTAGCCCATTTCCTTTGTCTGTAGTGCAGTATGTACATGTGTTGTGTGTGCTCACATGGGTTCCTAGGTGTGTGGGAATCAGGAGGCAACTTGGCGTGTCCTTTCTCAGGAGTACCATCTTTATCTTGGGATAATCTTGCAGTGGCCTGGAACTGAGTAGTTAAGGTAGACTGGTGTTGGGTCTCCCCCTTCTGCCTCAGCTCAGAGACATCGGAGCTTATAACCGGAGACTCAACTCACGACTGCTGTGCCTAAAACAAAGGCTCACTACTCTTGAGTTCCGCCTTTGAGGATTCCAGAGAAAAGTATGCCTGCTGGCTGGCACATTTGCAGCCTGAGGACATCTGTTGTTGACCTCCTCTCTCACCGTGGGCCAAGCTTCCAACCTCTCTAGGGAACTGAGACCTGCCAGACGTCCTGCGCCGCCACCTTCGGGAGCGGGCACACCCAGCAGCCCGGCTTCCCTTTGACTTCCCCTTTGACTCTGTTCGGTCTCTTCCTGACTCCTCCCGCATTGCTTATGTTATTCAAATGTCATTATAACCTAGAGATTCAGTTTTGCTTTCTTGTATATAAATGCTGAACCCCAAAAGTAAAGGGAAGCCTTGTTTGGAAACCTCATCTTGGCTTCGTGTCCTTTTGTTCTCTAACTTTGTCCTTCAGGTCTCCTTTCTCCCTTTCGGTCGAGGCAGAACCCGGTTCGTGAAACTGCGGGACAGTTTCAGGCTGGCTGGTCAGCAAGCCCCAGGGACCCTCATTCTCCACCTACCTCTCCAATACTGCACGTGGATACATGGGTTCTGAGTGATGGAACTGTGCTCTGGCCTGAACCATCTCCCCTCCACAGCTCTATACTCCTTGCTTAATACAGACTTCTTCACTCTTCACCCACCCCACGGCAGACTCATCTTGGTTTGGATTCCACATTCTGAGAGAGAGACTTGAGTGTGAGAGGCGAGGAACACGAGGACAGCATTTTCCAACAGAGGACACCAGGAGGAGTGAGACAAGGAAGGGAGAGCAGCCAAAATGTCTGCTGTCCGGCTGGCTACCACTGTGGTGCCTGAAGCTTACTACTGAGGCAGAACAGACGCCCCAGAGCTGTTCACCGAGCCAGAGCATTCATCTTCTGACACTTCAGGCCTGCCACAGGCGGTGGGGTGCATTTTAGCAGGAGAGAAAGCTTGCTGGTGATGAAATGCACGTGTCTGCTGCTGGAGGACCAATGGGGTGGCAGTCTGTTCCTAGCATGAGGGGTTAAGGATGGGCAATGGTGGCATGAGGCACAGATACCAACTACCGCTCTTGCATATGTGGTACCTAAATATGTTGTATATATTGCACTAAAGAAGTTGATATTTCTAAAACTGAAACTTAATTGTGACAGATTCCTTTTTAAGGCTTTCCATAGCTTTCTGCATATGATCCAAATGATGTCACAATGCTTGCAACTTTCCTCCATTATTTTGTTTTGCTTTTCCCCTATACCTACAATGGGGATCGAGTCCAGGACCACGTGGATATAAGATCTGCCACTGAGCTGTGCCCACACCCTTCTTTTTACTTCTTTAAAAAATTTGTTTTGGGGGCTGGAGAGAAGGCTCAGAGGTTAAGAGTACTGACTGCTCTTCCATAAGTCCTGAGTTCAATTCCGAGCAACCAAGTGGTGGCTCACAACCATTTGAAACGGAATCCAATGCCCTCTTCTGGTGTGTCTGAAGATAGCTACAGTGTACTCACATACTTAAAATAAATAAATCTTAAAAAAAAAATTGTTTGGAAATAAGACCTAAGGTGCCCAAGAAGGTGCCCAGGCTGGCATGATTTGAGCTCACAGCACAGTTCACTCTTTTACTTGTGCATATTAGTGTGCGTATGCTTGCTTGCGTGTGTATGCATGCTTGCTTGTGTGTGGAGGCCACAGGTTAACATCATGTGTCTTCCTCAGTCATCTTCCACTTCACCTTTTGAGACAAGGTCTCTTACCTTGGAGCTTGCTGAGGGGTCTTCTGTCTCTGCCTCGCCAGCACTGAGATTAGAGATATGTGCAGTCCCACCTCACTTTTTAACCTGTGTACTAAGGGTCATTCGGGTCACTGCGCTTTTGTGGCAAGCACTTTACCATGGAGCCATCTCCCTCATCCCTGGCCTTGGACTTGACTCTCCTGCTTCTGCACCCTGAACAGCTGGGATTACCGGCCACTCTGCCTGGTGCTTGCTTAACGTTAGCCTTTCTGACTAACCCTTCTCAGTATCTCCTTACCAAACAGGATATTTTATTGTGGAATTTTGTTTGTCATTTTTTTTTTTCTGCGATGTCCGTTTTGTGTTTTCACTGTGTGACTGAGACTGGTGTGGAACTCCCTACACAGCCCGGGCATCCTTAGGCTCATGATCCTTCTGCCTCCCCCTCTGAAGCTCTGGGATTTCAGGCATACTCTGAATATTGTAGTAGATTATTGTAGAAGTTCCCCAATGCACGAATCTTTCATGCTTCCGTGCCTCTGCATATCCTGTGTATACACTGCTTTTCTCACTGTCATGATAAAATGCCTGACAAACACAGCTTAAGGAAGGCATGTTTTTCTGGCTCAAAGTCTGAGGGGATACAGCCCATCATGACAGTGATGGCAGGCCTGGTGGCAGGAATTGAGACAACTTGTTGTATTGTACAAAAACAAAACAAAACAAAACAAAAAAACAGGAAGCAAGGAGACAAATTATGGAGGTTAGCTTGCTTTCCCCTTTTTATTGACTCTGGGGTCTTAGCCCATGGAATGGTGCCCCCACCCTGCATTCAGGGTGGACCTTCCATGATTAGCTAAACCTGTTTGGAAACATCTTCACAGATTCATCCAGAGTTAAGATTCTAACTGTAAATCCAGTCAAGTTGACCACTTGTCTTGCCTTGGAATCCCTCTCCCCATACCTCCTCAGGCCTTTCCCAGGCTGAGTTTGCTGATCCACAGGACTGAGGGTACCATAATTCAACCAGAGCACAGAGAGGGGAGTGGAGGTGTGTGCATGTGCATCTGTGGGTGTGTGTATTTATTTCATGTATACTTTCTCCTGCAATGTGTCCTGCTAGCAATAAAATAAAAGTAGAATTTGAAAATGACAGAAGTAGGTGGTTGGAATCCAGTGCCGTTGAACATTTGCATCCTACCAATAGCCCCTCAGTTCATATCCCTAAGCGCTTGCCAACCAACTTCCTGGTTATAATTTGATTTAAATATTAGCTACGCATAGAGAAAGTACAGGTGCTGTGCTTTGAGTGTTTGCATTCCCCTATAAATTCACAACTTGAAATCCAAATCCCCAAGTGACAGGAATCAGGGGTGGGGTGTTTGGGAGGTGATTATGAATGGGATTAGTACCTTTTCCTTCTTTTATTGAAAATAGCTTTTTTTCCCCTCTCACAAAATATATTTTGATTATGGTTTCTCCTCCCTCTACTCCTCCCAGTTCACTCCAGCTCACCTCCCATCTGGATCCACCTACTTTCTGTCTCTCATTAGAAAATAAACAGGCTTCTAAGGGATAATAAAATAAAATAAAAAGGTAGAATAAAGACTATCACATCGGAATAGGACAAAATAAACGGAAGGAAAAGAGGCTGAGAGAAGGCACAGAGACACAGAGACCCACTTCTTTACACACTCAAGAATTCCATAAAAGCACAAAACTGGAAACCATAATATATATGCAAAGGATCTGTGGGGTAAGAAGAGAGAAAAAAATAAACAAAAAAGAAGATAAAGTTAAGGAGGGCCTGGGGAGGAAAAGCCCTACCATGACGAGACGAGAAATCTCCAGAGATGTTCTGAGTTCATTTTCTGTTGACCATCTGTAGCTGGGCATGCAGCCTGTGCTTAAGGGTAGCCTGCTTCCCCAGGGAGACTCCCTTCGAGAAAACTAGATTTCATTTGCAAGTGGTTATAGACTGGGGAGAGCCAGGTTAGGGATGGGGGCCTGTGTCTACTTCTCCTTTCAGCTCTAGGGCCTTGCACTAGTCAGAGTTCTCTAGAGGAAAAGAGCTTATGGATTTGCAGGCTGTGGCCCAGCTAGTCCAACAATGGCTGCCTATGAATGGAAGGTTTAAGACCCAATAATTGCTCAATTCCTGTGACTCAGATGGTCTTCACTATATGCCAGGATCTCTCCAAATTAGTCTTCAATGCCAGTAAATGAATGGACTTGTTAGGAAGAGTGAGAGCAAGCAGGGAGGGAGGGAGGGAAGGAGGGAAGGAGAGAGAGAGAGGGAGAGAGAGAGAAAGGGAGAGAGAAAGAGAGAGGGAAGAAGGGAGGGGGAGAGAGAGGGAGGGGGGAG
>NW_022196899.1:23376041-23393157 GCF_008632895.1 Mastomys coucha
AGATTTAAGGTGGGACTTCCTACCTTAAAAGTCTAGATTAGAAGTGGATCTTTCCTACTTTAAATGATTGAATTTAGAAAAAAATGTCCCCCAGATGTGTCCAGTCATTTGTATTTTAGTTAATTCCAGATGTAGTCAAGTTGACAACCAAGACTAGCCATCACGGGCCCCTTCTAGGCAGGCCTTGCAGGCCCTGTGCATGCTTCCTGAGTCTCTGGAGCATCCAGGCTGCACAATGGTGTCTCCATCCTCTCTGTCTCTTAGAGTTCTGCCTCCTCTTCTGCAGGGTTCCCTGGGCCCTGAGGGAAGGGATGGGGTGGTTACATCCTATTTAGGGCTGAGTGTTCCTAGGTCTCTCACTCTTTAATGTCTGGCTCCGGATCTCTGTATTTGTTCTCATCTACTGCAGGAGGAAGCTTCTCTAAGGACGGCTGCACAAAGGCACTGATCTATGAAGATTGCACAATATCATTAGGAGTCACTTTATTGTTTTTTTTTTTTTTCTTTTAAAGAAGAGTAGCCATAGGTCACTGGGTTATCTAGTCTCACATTCTTAGTTGCCCAAGCAGTGTCAGGTACGGTTCCTTCTTTTGGAGTGGGCCTTAAGTCAAGTCGGACATTGACTGGTTACTCCGGAGCACAGGCTTTAAGTCGCCATTGCCCTAGCTTATCTTGCAGGCAGGACATCGTTGTAGATCAAAGGGTACGGGGCTGGGTTAGTGTTTCTCTTTCTCCTTTGGATAGTGTGCAGAGTTCCTTCCTGGACCAGAGATGCTAGCATGGAGGGGTGATGGCTCTGTGTAGGCAACAGCGTGACTTCTCCATGCTCAAAGAGCTGGGGAGATATTGTCTTCAGCAATGGAGCCTTGCCATCAGTTTGTGGAGAGCAACCTCTAGTCTTAACAAACCCTGAGCTGTTTGGCGGATCCCATGGGACAGCTTTGACCAATAACTCAATTATATATAACCCAGCCCCCACACCGGAAGCTCCATTAGGTAAGGAGAGAGGGCCAGTTGGGCCTCTGTCTTCCTCCCGCCCCCCGACCCTGTTATTTAGATCACCTTCATACACACATACACACACACACACACACACACACACACACACACACACACACACACACACACACACACACACACACACACTCTCACACACACACTTTATAAATCCTCTACTATAGTAGGGTTCCCTACTACCTTTCAAATGGCTCTTAATTTTACCTGTCTCTCCCATACTCCCTCCCTTGTCCCTTTCTCCGCTTGATGCTCCAATTCCATCCCCTCCCAAGCACTTATTACTGTGCACTCGACTTTCCATAGGGAGATCTGTCTGTGCACCCTGCCCACAGTCCCTCATTCTATATCTATATCTACATCTACATCTACATCTACATCTACATCTACATCTATATCTACCTTCTGTGATTCTCAGATTTTAGCTTGGTTGACTTCACAGTTAATATCCATATATAAATGAATACATATCATATTTGTCTTTCTGGGTGTGGGATAGCTCAGTCAAGATGATTTTTTTTCTTGTTCCACCCATTTACCTGAAATTTTCATTTCATTTTTTTTTAACAGCTGACTAATACTCCATTGTGTAGATGTACCACATTTTCTTTATCTATTCATCTGTTGAGGAACATCTGGGTTGTTTCCAACCCATTTCTGGCTATTGTAAATAAATTGCAATGAACATGGTTGAACAAATGTCTCTGTGATAGAATGAAGCATCATTTGAGTATATGCCCAAAAGTGGTATGGCTGGATCTTGAAGTAGATTGATTTCAGTCTTCCTGAGTGTTCCCCTTGCTCTGGGTCATTCTGGCTAGCATGAGCTGTCATTTGTTTGTTTAATCTTAGCCACTTTGATGTTGTGAAATCTCTCTCTCTTTTTTTTAAAATTTTACCTTATTTTATATGTATGAGTGTTTTGCCTACATGAATATATGTGTTCCATGTGCTTGACTGGTGTCCAAGGAGGTCATAAGAAGGTATCAAATCCCCTGGAACTGGAATTGCAGACAATTGTGAGATGCCATGTGGGTGCTGGGACTTGAACCTGGGTCCTTTAGAAGAGCCGCAAGTGCTCTTAAGCACTGAGCAATCTCAAAATGAAATTTCAAAGTAGTTTTGATTTGCATTTCCCTGATAAAACTAAGGATCTTGAACGTTTCTTTTAGAATTCCTTGCTCAATTGAATTTCCTCTTTTGGGAATTCTCTGTTTATACCTGCACACTATTTTTAGTTGGTTAATTTGCTTTCTTGGTATCTAGTTTTTTGAGTTCTCACTATATTTTACATATTAGCCCTCTGTTGGATTTGTAGAAACTTTCAGTTTCATCAGAGCGGGCCCTTCTGGCATTTACAGTCTCCCTTGAGAAGTCAGGTGTTATTCAAATAGGTCTGACTTCATATGGTACTTAGGCTAAGTAGCAGAGTGGAGCTCACCAGTACATTTTACTACATATGGTTTAAACCCTTTCCAATTCAAGACACCTACACTTTCAGTCCTTTATGACTAATAATATTTACAAGATTTTTTTTAGGGAATGAGGGGAGGGGAGAGATGGCTCACTGGATAAGGTACTTGGTACTCAAATGTAAGAGTTTGGATCCCCAGAACCCATGTAAGTCAGCCACCTGTAATCCCAGTTCACCGGGTGGAGATACAGGAAGAGCCCCCAGGGCAAGCTTGCCATCATTACTTGCCCTTATTGGCAAGCTCTGGATTCAACTGAAAGACCCCACCTCAATGAATATGGTGGAGAGCAATCAAGGAAAACTCAAGTGTCAACCTTGGGCCTTCACACACACTCCTGCACACATGCATATGAACATACGTGTACAACACATACAATCAAACATACTTATGTACATGAAGATCACAAACACATATACATGCAAAAAAGGTACTTAAAAAATCTTGGCATGAACTAATTCAAATGAAAATACCATCTTACACTGCTAGTTTGTAAACTCATTGTTTATGGGCCAACACATATTTTATTTTATTTTTATTTCCAAAGAGGGATTCAACCTAACTTTAATCCTGCATTTTTGAGTGCCATCGAGAAACACATTTTAAAAACGTAAAGTTGGAAGGAGCATTTGCTATGGTTCCCAGAGATAGTCTGAGGAGTCTAAACAAGCATTAGATCAAGAAATGAATAGATGATAATTCTACCTTACTAATATTTTTCTGTCATCAAGTCTCCAACATAAAATAATGGGAGACACTACAATGTTCTTTCTACTTTTTGAACATACTATTTTTAGTGATTATTTGGGAATTTTATAGAATGCACCCCAGCACACTGGCTTCCCATGCCCCTCAGGCTTACTCTCCTACCCTTGTAGACTCCCCTAAGAAGGAAAAAAATTACACCAAGTCCAATTTGTGTGGCCCATATACTCACTGGAGCATGGTGAAGCTCCCAGTGGCCAGCCCCTTAAAGAAAACTGAGTTCTTCCCCACCTCAGCCCACGCCAGAAGCCATCAGTTGTGATGGGCTACATTTTAACATTTTTATCACAGTTTTTGAGGACCATCTTCAATGGCTTTCTGGCTGGACTGTTTTTTGTTTTTTTTCTTTTAAATTTTTCTTGTATATGTGTGTGTTTCATACATTTGTGCAGTGTACAATTTATTTAATTTTCTCAATAATTAATTTATTTATTCACTTTATATCCTGATCTCAGTCCCTCCCAGAAGCCCCTCACGCAGCTCCCGTCTATCCCCTTTTCCTCTGAAGGGAAGCCCTAGCCCTGGGTACCAACTCAACCTGGCACATCAAGTTACTGCGGGACTAGACACATCCTCTCCCACTGAGGCCAGACAAGGCAGCCCAGTTAGGGGAACAGGATCGATAGGCAGGCAACAGTCAGGGACGGCCCCCACTCCCGTTGTTGGGGACCCGCATGAAGGCCAAGCTGCACATCTGCTGCATAGGTGTGGGGTTATTTATTTTTCAATTTGGGGGGGAATTTGCAACAGCAACCTTCAATGTCTCTCATTCTCTCTCCAGTCATTCACTACTACTGCAAAAGAAGCTTTCCTGCCCATAACAGTCAGGGGCAGCATGTACCACACACAACAATATGGCTTCCAGTAGTAGCTCAGACCACAGACATCAACCTGGCGTCCAGCTGTAGCACGGTTCACAGACCTCAACATGGCTGCCGGTGGCAGCACAGATCACAGACATCAACATGGCCTCCAGTGGGCACAAACCACGAACATCCACATAGCCTCCAGTGGCCTCCGGTGGCAGCACAGACCACATGTGTCAACATGGCCTGTGGTAGCAGCACAGACTCTGGAGGCTTCCTCTGTCCAACTAAAATCAGCTATTTCATCTTGCACGCTCAAACCACTTATTTTCTGTAGGAGACATTTTCAAGTTGGTACACTTTATTTACCCCCAGTTTTCTGTTAGCCAACTTTGCTAACAGAAATTAGCTCTGAATTCAAGTGGTTTGTTTGGGTAGTGCTCCAAGGTCGGCATAAACCCAGCCTTGCCTAGTCATTATATCTTGTCTTCCTCTCCAAGATGCTCGAACGAGACCAGAATCAATCCAATGAGATGCTTACCCTCATTGGCTCTGTGGGGGTGGGGGCTGGTGGCTGACTAGTAGGATTTAAGCCTGCAGTGGCTTCTCATCCAATGTAGACAGAGGGAGGTGAGACTTGACATTGTTGAGCCACTTGTGGCAGCCATACCTAGGCACTTGCCTCTGCTTCTCATCTGTGTTGTATTGCTGTAGAATGGTGACTGAGTGTGTTCTGATGAACAATCATTTTTCTGTCCCCATGCAACCCCCTTAGCTTTCCCTTGAAATAGTCCCTTTTCTCCTCTTCCTTGACAATTCAATTTTTTTCTTTAAAATTAAATCTACCTGCTAATTCCTAGATAGAGTCCTCTACTACTTCTGCCTCAACCTGGAAACAGTAGTTTGTACCAATCATTCCATAGTGTGAATGTCAATGTATTTGTGAGTCTCCTTGCTACTAACAAATCTCCCTTCTCCCTTTTCTCGAAGAAGAAGTTCTGTGTTGTTCAGAGGAATAATATGTCTGCTTTCTTTCTTTTTTAAAAAAAGATTTATTTTTATTTATATGACTACACTGTAGTTATCTTCAGATATACACCAGAAGAGTGCATCAGATCCCATTACAAATGGTTGTGAGCCACCATGTGGTTGCTGGGAATTGAACTCAGGGCATCTGGGAAGAGCAGTCAGTGCTCTTAATTTCTGAGCCATCTCTCCAGCCTCTCTGTTTTCTTTATAAATAAATTACATGTGTTTATTGTGTCTGTGCATGCATATATACACATATGCACATTTGTGTGTAAATTTCATGGCAAGTGTGTAGGCTATCAAACGACAACTTGTAGGGGTCTCTTTTATCCTTCTACCTTGTGGAATCCAGACAATAGTATCAGGTCATCAAGCTTGGAAGACAAAGGTCATCACCATTGGAAGACAATGCCTTTATCTGCTGACTCAATTTATTTGTTTTATATGATCAGGAGAGCAATAGATGCACAATCTATTGGTAGTTATTTTTTTTGAAGTTTGTAAAGATTTAATTTAATTTAGGTGTTTTGCCTGCATGTGTGTTTGTGCACCATGTGGATCCCTTGGATCCCCCAGGACTGGAGTTACAGATGGTAAACAGACATGTTAAGCTGGGATGTGAACTCAGGTTCTTTGGATGAGTGGCCAGTGCTCTTAACCATTGAACTATTTCTTCAGGTTCCGTAGTTTCTGTTTTAAATGAATGAGTTTACTAAGTACAATAAGCAAAAGTATAGTAAATTGCGAGCATTAGATAGACAGCAAATCATCATTAAATCAGGCACTAAAACATCCAGGGATGCCTGAGCAGCCCAATTGAGAGAGCAAAGAACAGGCAACATCGGGCTGGGCACTCACAAGCATCCCGCACAAACCCACTGGAGAAGTTGAAGAAGTCATCTGGACTTCATGACTGAGCTTTCTCTCCATGGATGAGCGCCCATGGCTACATCTGGATTTCTATTCTCACACTGTAGGCATTTTTGTAGTATGGAACAGATCATGGTTGGAAATGTTTTGCCCTCCAGCTGTTCTCAGGGACACCGTTTTTAATGTCCTTAGCTGACTGTTGTTTTCCTTTGTCCTTGCGACAGAGTTCGGGGGGTGGGGTGGGGGTGGGCAGCCTGTTCCAGAATAGGGAGTTCTAAAGCAAAGAAGGGAAGGCTTCCTTGTTTCCAGTCTCCACTTTCAATAAGCTTAAATGGTACACGATGATTTATCGATATGATTGTGGTGGTTTGGATATGAGCTTAGACTCATATATTTGAACGCTTAGTCAAGAAGGAGTGACTCTATTTGAATAGATTAGAAGGATTAGGAGGTGTGGCCTTGTTGGAGGAGGTGTGTCACTGGGGTAGGCTCTTAGGTTTCCAAAGCCCAAGCAAGGCCCAGTCTCTCCCTCTCTCCTTTCTTTCCCTCTTCTCTCCCTCTTCTCTCCCTCTTCTCTCTCTCTCTCTCTCTCTCTCTCTCTCTCTCTCTCTGTCTGCTACTGCTCCAGCACCTAGTGCGCCACCAGGAGCCCTGCCATATGATCATGGACTAAACCCATGAAAGTGTAAGCCAGCCCCCTGTGAAATGCTTTCCTTTGTGAACTGCCATGGTCATGGTATCACTTCACAACAGAACAGGGACTAAAATAACAATAATAATAATGTGTGTTATAAGGTCTAGCTTAGATACTTGCTTCCTCAAATTCTGTGCCATTTAGAAGGCATTACAGTTCTGCCCAGGAGACATACAAGCCATTATCAGCTAGAGACGTCTGGGAAAGATTTTGGTTTCCTGATTCTGATAGGATTTTTTCTCTCTTATTTATTTATCTTCTTCCTTCTTTCCTGGCAAGAGCTGGGAAGCAGGAGGTAGAAGTCGTCAGTGGGTGGGAGGCAGGAAGTAGGAGGCAGGAGGTAGAGCCTCCTTCCTGGGGTGAACATGGTGCGGAGGTGCCTTAGTTAGGGTTTTGCTGTCGTGAACAGACACCATGACCGATGCAAGTCTTATAAAGGACAACATTTAATTGGCTTACAGGTTCAGAGGTTCAGTCCATTATCATCAAGGCAGGAGTATGGCAGCATCTGGGCAGGCATGGTGCAGGAGGAGCTTGAGAGTTCTACATCTTCATCTGAAGGCTGCTAGCAGAATACTGGCTTTAGGGCTGTTAGAATGAGGGTCTAAAAGCCCACACCCACCATGACACACCCATTCCAACAAGGCCACATCTACTCCAACAGGGCCACACACCCTCTAATAGTGCCACTCCCTGGGCGGAGCAGATACAAACTGTCACAGAGGGCATCCTTTCTAGTGATAGTAGAACACAAAGGTACAGTGCGAGCTAGGATGACTTTGAATTGCCCTCCCTGAGACTTGACTTTGGGGGCGGGGAGGAATATAAGGCTGTATAGTGAGGCAATTGTAGCTCCATTTAACAACTGTGTATGTAACATTTACCCTGTGTTAAGTATTATAAGTAATCTAGAGATGATCTAAAGTGTATGAACAAAGTGTGTGGGCTGGAAGTGAATACAACCACATTTTATCTAAGAGACTTGAGCATCTGCAGAATTTGGTATCCTGGAAAGGAAACAATCGTGGATACTAAGAAACAGCTGTACAGATGCCAAGTACACCTACTGCTTGGCAAATGACAAAAAAAAAAAAAAAAAAAAAAAAGAAAAATCACCCCTATACTGAAAATGATATTCCTCAGATTCATTTCAATACCAAGATTTCATGACATCTTCATCATCACCATCACCATCACCATCACCATCATCATCATCATCATCATCATCAAAACAGTGTCTTGCTATATAGCCTAGCAGGGTCAAATTCCGGATCTTCGTATCTCAGTTTCCCAAGTGATGTAATTACATATGGTAGCCTGTTTGATTCATTATTTTATTTTGGCAACTATTTCCAGCACCTGCTTTTGTTCCAGCCCCCGCCCACACCTTACCCATTCCGTATGCATCATTTTGAAGGGAGGCTCTGAGTTGAGAAGCATCGGCTGGTCTCTACCAATCTGTGAGAAGACTTTCTATCGCTGTTTAATTTTCTTGCCTGAACATTTAGCCATCTCTTATTTCTGTTTTCTGCACGAGTTTCAGGCCCATTTGAATATGGTTTCACTCAGAAGACACTTACAATCAGAATTCTGACTTTACAAATTTGATATAGCAACAGGTGCCAAGAGCAGTCACTAAGCGTGTTCCCCCGCAATGCTGCCCCTAGGACACAGGTAGACTCTATCATCTTAGTTAAATATACATTTCCTAGGTTCTGACTTATGCGCCCAGGGACCAATCAGGCTGATAGTGATGGTCACTGTAACTATTGTAATCATTACTAGCAATCACGGTTGGCTGAAAATGGACTCCAGGATTTCTAAAATTAAAACGACACAGCTGTTATTTTACCAGGGAAGAAATCTCCGTTGCCCAGGACGCCTGCTGTTTATCTCCCGTTGTAAAGGAAGATGACCACGTCCTTCTGATACCAATGAGAAGTATGAGATTTCTCCCAAAGAGATTTTGAAAGCAGAGGAGGTTGCCATGTGGAAGGAAACAAAAAATTTGGTTATAATCTTCTATTAAAATTCAGTGAATTCAGTGAATATATATAGAAAATATAGAGAATATAGTGAAAATATAGAGAATTCAGTGGAGAAGGCAGACAGTGTGAACAGGAAGGAGAAACAGTGTGTACAGAGACCACTAAGTTGCTGCAGAATCTGTATACTTAATGCACTCAGCTCTGTTACCAATACACCCCCCGCCCCAGCCCCAGCACAGTTGTTGATCCTTGCTGGCAGGGAAAGATAGAATTCATGATCCGAAGTCCTCTGGTCCATGAGACTTATTAAAGAACCTGGGTATCCAGCTAAAATTATCCTACATTTTAAGCTGGTCCGAAGGACATTTGAGAAAGCACAGTACCACACAATGCTGACAGCGCTCCTAAAGATGAAGTGCTGACTTTAGTCTTCTGGAGGTATCATCATTTCATCAGAGCCTCTTTATTATTACACTATCCCTAGAGGTCATCTTTTAATGTAGTGTCCCTTGGGATACAGGTTAAAATTACTTCATTTGTTGCACAAATGCCATGAAGACAAGACATCTTAGTGATGCAAGAGAATTGATAATGGCTAAGTTAGAAGGAATGGCTGATTTAGGAAGGGGCTTTGGGATCGTGCAAAGTGGTGGACTGAGTGAAGGCTATAGAATGAGTGACCGCGGACAAGAAGTGGCTTTTTAGTTAAGAGAGAATTGTTCAGTAGAAGGCCAAGAAGACCAAGCAGAAGCAGGTGCTTTAGGAGTTCTTCCTGGGGTGTGAAGTGCCTTTGGAACTTACGGTTCCTTCCCCATGCGACAAAGGAGGAGCACCCGGGAAGGGGACCGAATGGAGGTGACGGCTGAAGCAAAGTTCTATGTCACCCTGGCTCAGTTTGAATTCTTCTAACTATAGCAGGAAATTGTTAGACACGGTCTGATTTGTGGACTTATAAAGCAACCCAGGTTTCCTTACAGAAGTGGATGTCATGAGACAAGAATGGAAGAGGAGACAGAGCCTGTGAATGGAGACACTTAGACTGGAGCGATGAGAAATGCAGAAGGTCAATGGATTCAGCACATGATTTGGAAGAATACTCACTAGAACGAGCTAATGAATTATTCTTAGGGTGTGAAAGAAAGAGATGAACCAGAGCTTGAACTCAGTGGACAGGGCTCTCACAGGTGAAAATAGAAGACCCGGAAGGATCCCGGTAGTTTTGCAGTGCTTGAAAAGAAGAATGTAAACACAAAGGGCCTGAGACGTAAACAATTCTGAGAAGATGAGGCCAACCTTGATAACAGTACATTCCCTAGACTACTGAGGAGGTTGAGGGAATCAGGAAAGGCAATTCTTTCCCAGAAATTTTACTACAGAGAGAAACAGAGACACCATGTGGTGGCTAGGATGGATGTGGAAGCCAAGAGGTTTGTCTTGTTCTGAGATGGCAGATACTGCTGTCTACTTGAACTTTATTGGGGAAACTCCAGTGGGTTCCTGTGATGGAGGGATGCCATTCTCTAAAAGGCAAATGGATGCCTGGCCTTTAATGGGATGGCTCTGGGTTTTTTTCTTATCTATGTTTTGTGTGTGTGTGTGTGTGTGTGTACTGATATTCTGTCTGCATTTGTATCTATACCAGAAGAATGCATCAGACTGCACAAGGCTATAGTTATAGATGTTTTGAGCTGCTATGTGGGTTCTGGTAATTGAACTCAAGACCTCAGGAAGAGCTGCCAGTGCTTTTAGCCCCTGAGCCATCTCTCTAGTCCCTGCCATTTCTTTGAAATAAATGCGTCTTCCATGTGTCTGTCAGGTGCATGCAGGTGTCCACAGAGGCCAAAAGAAGGAACTGGAGTTAAAGGTAGTAATGAGCCGTCTGATATGGATGCTGGGTATCAAAGTAGGGTCCTTAGGAAGAGCACCAAGTTATCTTAACTGGTGAGCCATCTTTCCCACTCAGAAGAACTCATTACTCATAACAGAGGAGGGAAGCAGAAATCATGGACGCATGGGCTGGAGAGATGGATCATGGTTATGAGTGAGCATTTGCTGTTCTTGAAGACTGGTGAGTTTGGTTCCTGGTACCCATACTGGGCAGTTCACAACTGCCTGTAACCTCACCTCCAGGGGATCTACTGCTGTATTCTGCCTGCCGCAACCACCTGTACTCATGTGCACATGCGCAAACATATAATTAAAAATAAAACAAAATTTTTCCTTTTAAATCATTGGCATTCGTGTGGGTAAATTTATAGTGATGGAAGAAAGAAGACAGACATCATCTCTGATGTCTATTTCTCCCAAACACTGAGGCCGGATCATCAGCCACGAGGAGTAGGAGGGCAGAAAAGTACAGATTTGGGATAGAATAGATGTAGGAGCTATGTTGTGTGTTCAACTGATATTTGTGTTACTGATTCAAAATTAAAACATCATCAAGATTACTGTATTTTCCCCTGGAAATGTTCAGAGATCTAACAACTCTAGGAGACTCCAGCAAAGGGATATAACTAACAGTGAAGATGGGTGACCCATTGATGCCCGAATACCACCTACAGGGGAGTGATGGGCAGTGAAGAAGAGTACCGCTAAGGAATGAGAACCTTCGGACAGTCAGTGACTTATGGAAAAGAGAGTGATCTGTCTAAGTCAAGAGTGAAGAGACATCACTTGAGTGTTTAAGCTTCAGCCTCAAAGATTTTGATTTGGTTCCCATGGATTGGAATCTCAAAGTCAGTGCTTTGAAAA
This sequence comes from Mastomys coucha, assembly GCF_008632895.1. Taxonomy (NCBI): domain Eukaryota; kingdom Metazoa; phylum Chordata; class Mammalia; order Rodentia; family Muridae; genus Mastomys; species Mastomys coucha. The sequence goes on from NW_022196899.1 coordinate 23,387,431, forward strand.
ACCTCTTGGGTTTTCACAGGCACATCCCTAGTTAAACGACATTATGTGCAGCCTGCTGTGCTGTAGCCATGTGGCTTGGGTATGGAGCCCAGTCCAGGGTAGAGAGAGAATGAGGGCAGGGCATACACATGGACGCACATAGAGAAAAACTGGGTCAGGGGGCTGTACATATGTCCATGGGGCCACTGCAACCCAGAAGCCCATTGTTTCTTAGGGACAGCACAATGGGAAGGATTAGATAGTTGAGGTAGGAGGTCTCTGTAGCTGTGAGTGATGGTTTGTATATGCTCAACTCAGGGAGTGGCACTATTAGAAGGTGTGGTCCTGTTGGAATAGATGTGACCTTGTTGGAGTAGGTGTGTCACTGTAGGTATGGGCTTTAAGATCCTCATTCTAGCTGCCTGGAACCCAGTATTCTGCTAGCAGCCTTCAGATGAAGACATAGAACTCTCAGCTGCTTCTCCAGCATCATGCCTGCCTGGATGCTGCCATGCTCCTGCTTAGATGATAATGGACTGAACCTCTGAACCTGTAAGCCAGCCCCAATTAACTGTTGTCCTTATGAGAGTTGCCTTGGTCACGGTGTCTGTTCACAGCAGTAAAACTCGAAGACAGTGTGCAGACTCAGGCTGTAAATGTCAAGGAAAAGGAAGCAGTGGTTGTTAATTCTTGTACACCGTTGTTCACAAACATTGGTTTATGACAGAGGAAGAAGGCTTTGCCAATCCATATGGGAAAGGGGTTTCACCAGCTTCCCATGCTCCTTGTCACAGCTGTGCCTATATCGACAATACACGCTCTTTCAGGATTTCACTTATACTCAAGGCTTCTCCAGGTCTCTACCCTGTATGCATTTGATGGCTTCTGTTAGCCAGGAGGTTTGGGGCTGCTGGGAACTGCTTCTACAGAGGTCGGTAGTCGAATGGTCTAGGAGTGACTTCGGAAGGATCAAAAGTTTCTTCCTCTACTGACTGATCAGTGTCCATAAAGGTAGGTTCCAGTGCAAGCCAAGGTAAACTGGTTTAGACTTTCAGCACCAAGACATTTCCACTGTTACAATGTTCCTATTGGGGATTTCTGAGTTGCTGCAGGGTGGGGGCCAGGGGAGAGGAGAACAAACTTACTGGGATGGCCAAGCTCTGGCAGATCACCAGCTCGACCAGTGGTTTTTAGACCACGTTGCTTCCATCAGGTGACAGTATAGCCTAGATGGGATAGAGGAGGAGAGTGTGGCTGGATTTCCCACCCAGATCTCAAGCCTGGGCTCTGAAGCTGCCCCTGAGCAGCTTCACTTTTCCACATTATGAAAGTAAAAGACCCCCTGCGTGCATAAAACCCAAAGTAATGAAAGCTCCTACCATCTGATCAGGCCAAGCATACATTCTCCGCTCTTCATTATCACAGACTGCCTAATACAGTGGGAGGCTAGAGAGATGATGCAGACACTGAGAGTACAGGCTGCTCTTCCAGAGGACCCGGGTTTGATTTCCAGAACCTACACAGTAAGTTGTTAACTCCAGTTCCAAGGGATCTAATGCCTTCTTCTGGGCTTTGGGGCACTGCATGCATGTGGTGCACAGATAGGCATGTAAGCAAAATACACATACACATTTAAAACAAACAAACCCGTAAGGTATTACTGTGGCCTAATGAGATAAAAATTATTTCCTTTATACTGGTCAACAAAAATAGAGTGTTAGAGCAATTTTAGAACAAAGTCCTATTCATATCAAAGTGCGTTTGCATGTGTGCAACCTAACAGTGGTTTCCAGTTTCACTGAATTACTCAAACAGGAATGACCAGTGTTCTTCTGGGAGCTCTCAGGTGGTGGTGGCTGGATGGTACCCAGAGAGATATGCTCCCTGGCTTTAAAATCTACATGGGTCCTTTTACTTACCTATATAATCTCAAAGGAGACATGTGGCAGAAAAGAGATGTGAAATCAAAGAGCAATCAAAGGAAAATGTCACACAACAACCAGCTATGGCTAGTTCTGAAACTTACAGGCATCAAATGAGGTCAAATGCGGACAAAACAATTTTATAGAATTTGTCCAAACAGGGGTTCTTTTGTTATTTACTGCATAAAAAATAAAAATAAAAATAAAAATGCATGTACATTTAAGAGAAAATAAACTACAAGACATTGAAAATGTTAAAGAATGCTTTCTATTTGTTGTTGTTGTTGTTGTTGTTGTTGGTGGTGGTGGTGGTGGTTTTGTAAAACTAAAATAGAATGTATTGAAAGGGGACGAAAATGATCGAACCAGGTCCAAAAGGGTAAATCTGAATGTAAGTACAGTAACCGCTAGGGACAGCAACCCTAGCTGTTAACATGATGATGTTTTCATTGTTTCAAACATTTGGTTTAACTTAATCCCCAGAATATATTACTGCCAAAAGGAATCTCAATGACAAGAGCTAATGCATTGGTTACTCCTAAAACTATCCCCTTTTAAGTGCTGGCTTACTGGTAGTGTTTGTCAGGGAAAGGACTGCTTTTATTACCACTGTCATCAATCGCTGCGAAGTGCAGAGATACTAGCTTGTTGTCGCTATAGTTTATTTCTCTGCTGGTTAGAATCCACATGTGTGAACAAGAAACCGGGGCTCCGGGCACCGCTGCATTTCCATCAGACGACAGTTTGTTGGTGCTGGGATCCAGGGATACGCTTTGGCTGGACTTCCAATCCAGATTCACTTGCTGAAAACTAACAAAGCACACAACGAACCCCCCTTTAAACAGCTTTTACAGGAGCAACAGCAGCAGCTGTTTCCAGTGCGGGTTGATAGCTTCCGGTGCGGAGAGTGGGTTTCTAGCTTCTTCAACACTTCTTTCTAGTTTTTCACACTCCTCAGCTTCAGATTTCCAAACAGCTCAGAACAACAACAAACAACAACAAACAACAACAACAACAACAAACCAACAAAACAAAATAAAAATGCCGCACAAGCGAGAACTTCCAACATGGTGCGTAAAGGTGTAAATGAAATCATCTACATTAGCAAGGACTCTGAGGTGAGAAGACATCCAGGAAACTAAGCTGGGCTCCAGTTCAATTGTTAGTCATGATGTTTCTTTTGTGGGACTTTGTCTTCCTGGGCAGTAAAATGGGAGAGGTCTAGTTTATCAACTGTGCAAACTGCGACTCTCTTGGGAGAGGAGAGGTGGGAAACCCCGTGGAAACAAATTACTTGTTTTTTTCTTTCTTTCTTTCTTTTTTTAGTTTTTTGAGACAGGGTTTTTCTATGTAGCCTTGGCTGTCCCGGTACTCACTCTGTAGACTAGGCTGGCCTCGAACTCAGAAATCCGCCTGCCTCTGCCTCCCAAGTGCTGGGATTAAAGGCGTGCGCCACCACCGCCAGGCACTTTTTCTTTTTCCCACCCAACCTGACATTTGTCCCAATAGGGCATACAGCAACTACCTCCACTCCCAATTACTTGTTTTCAATGTACCCACTGTTGGAATTCCAGATCAGATGAGATAAGCCAATGACATAAAAGTACTGCAATGGCTTAGAAAAAGAAAGAGTAGACCTGGTAGAGTTTTTGTTGTCTACAAGGAAGTATTCAAGGACATAGTTGGTCAGTCTTGCTTTAACCAGGCAGCTAATATAGCTAATGACTTTCATTACCACTGGCCTCCAGCTAGTTTATTCTCTCAAAATTCCCTAGTTCTCAGTCTCCCCTTTCACCCGTGTGCCACCAACAGCTTACAGTTTTCCCTTAGTAAACTTCAGACACTTTTCTTGATTGACAGCTACTGTAACTCTTTGCATTATTAATGATACTGAATTGTATTACCCTCACTCTTTGTTAGAGTCAATCATACAATGTGGCCTTGCTATTAGGATGAGTATCAGAGATTTCATAGGGCTAACCTCCTACCAGTTAAGACCCTTCTCAAAGTTACTTACATTTAAGGAGCACCAGTTAGTCCAGTTATAAAATAAGGTTAGAAATGACAGCATTATCCTAGAAAAAGGGAAAAAAAGGAGCATAAACAATAACAGTACAGTGGCTAACAGTACAGGCCTCCGACAGCACACCGTCATCTGATGGAAATGCGTTGGTGCTCAGACCCTGTGCTCTTATTCATGTGGATTCTAACCCACAGAGAAATCAGCTATAGTGATTACAAGCTAATGTCTCTGCACTTTGCAGTGACTGGTGACAGTGGTTATACAAACCAAGTTATAGTTTCTGAAATTTCTATTCTCGTGGAAAACATTAGCAGGAAGGCCGGATCTGAGATACCATTTGGAGGCTGAGTATGCACTTGGTTGGTGGAGAAGGGAGATAGAAAAGCAGGGATTAAAAATGTATGAAAAGGCCGGGCAGTGGTGGCACACGCCTTTAATCCCAGCACTTGGGAGGCAGAGGCAGGCAGATTTCTGAGTTCAAGACCAGCCTGGTCTACAAAGTGAGCTCCAGGACAGCCAGGGCTATACAGAGAAACCCTGTCTCAAAAAACAAAAACAAAAAACAAAACAAAGCAAAAATGTGTGAAAAGGCTTTATTTTTCTTTTTTTCTTTAATTCTACTTACCAATGACATTTGCTTTGGGACCCAGAGCTTTCTTTTAAGATAAAAGGGTTTTAAGGGGAAAAAATGAGCTTGGAGTTCACTAACAGCAAATCACCACAGGTATTCTCAAGTCTTGATTTTCTAGTCTTTTAATGCATTAAACAAGCTACAGTCCTTTCTTTCACAAATCATCAAAGTACCCTGCTTAATAGCAAAATGTTCTTGACTAAAAGTAAGGAAATTTTCTGGGACCAAACTTAAGAGAGGATCCAAAGTCTGGGAGCTTAGGTTGTGAGAAGTCAAGACAAAAGTCTTGAACACTTGGGGTTTGGGTTTCAAGACTTTTGTGGAATCAGGGCACAGAGTTCTGATTGAATGAATGCGGAGATAGAACACAGCAGGTGAGAACGAAGCTGGATCTGGATGATCTACATCTTCACTGAATGACCACAGAAAGCTATTAGCTCATTCCCAACAGAAAGAAGAAAGAGTTACTGTGTAACTGTTCGCAGCAAGCCTGTAGCCTAGGTCTGTGGTCTTCATGATACCTCTTCCATGGCGCAGAAAGCCTCAGACTGCTAAATTAATGAAAATAATTGGGGATAACCCTGGAGAAGATGACAAAAGGGATGGAATCTTCCCTGGAAGGATCTGTCTTCAAGCCATTTTGAACTCGGTTTCCAGAGGGGGATATGGGAAATCTTGCTAAAGGTGAACCACATTTTACAATTCTAAAATGCAGGGAAATGATTACAATATCTCAATATTGCAAAGATTTGGATTAGAACTCTTGAACTAATACAATTTCCAAATAAAGGGGACATCTCTGAAATGTCTAAAAACTTAATCTTGAGAGCCAGAACAAAAGGTCAATAAAGCTATGAAAAGGTTTTTAAAGCTATCAAATATGAATGTCAGAAAACAAAGGTTAAGTAGATGATTAGGCTAAAGAAAGAGTTCACTGAACTTGAATACTAATCTGAGGAAGTCACTCAGAATTAAGCATAAGAAAAATTATAGAATTTATGACCAAGAAGAAAATCCAACATATCAGAGAAAAGAAATCAGAGAAAAGAAAGCCACCAAAGCTGAAAGGGAGGCAGGATTCAGAAAGGAGATGGCAGTCGGGCGGTGGTGGCGCACGCCTTTAATCCTAGTACTTGGGAGGCAGAGGCAGGTGGATTTCTGAGTTCGAGGCC
>NW_022196899.1:23393205-23423898 GCF_008632895.1 Mastomys coucha
AAAAAAAAAAAAAAAAAAAAAAAAAAAGAGATGGCTTAGTATCTGTTGAAGTTCTTTCAAAACAGAAAGTCCTTACATTTATAAAGTACAACTTCTAAGCAACATGTGTGTTAGAATTGGGTTGAAGAAAAATTAGATACAAATATTCCCAAAATGAATTTATATGTCCACAAAGAGAAATCACAGAGGCACAGACAAGACCACCACAGAAAGCAAATATGCCACAGGAAATTGATTGTCGCTTCTGGTTTAAAGGACTATCGTCACAAGATATTGGAGCTGGTGATGTTTATCTTGGATTTCAGTAGACAGTTAGACCAGGTGTGATCAGAGAATCTGTAATCCACTGGATATGTCTTCTTGATCTTTCTAAGGCACGTTTCTGGTGACACCATTCCCTACTCAGAGTTGTCAAGACTCCTTAATTTTTTTCAAGACAAATCTATAAACACTTTTGTCATAATATGCACCCCTGCACATATTCTGAAACTTATTTCTCTCCCAATCACTTCCTGAATACTGTAACTCAGGCAAACTTATTCATTTTTAAAAGTTTATTTGATATATATCAAATGTATGTATATATATATATATATACATATGAATGTTTTGCCTCTGTATATGCCTGTGAACCTCCTGTAATGTGTATGTGGTTTCCGAGGAGGCCAGAAGAGGACGTCAGATTCCCTGGAATAGGAGTTAAAGACAGTTGTGAGCTGCTATGTGGAGGCTGGGAACCAAACTTGGGTCCTCTTCAAGAGAAACAAGTGTTTGTAATTACTGAGCCATCTCGTTAATCCCTACATTAAGTTTCCTTGCGCTTTTGTTGTGTACTTGATTGTTTTCCTACCTCTTCCTGTTTCTCTACATAGAATATCTGTAAGAAAAAGGCAAGATGTTGGGTCTGCATCTTAAAAGTAGTTGACAGGTTTTGAATTTTTATTTCTTACTTTTTTTTTTTTTCCTAGACAGGCTATTGTGGGTTCCCAGGCCGGATAGGACCGTAGAGCATTACCTATACCTTGGTCATCTCTCAGGGAGCATAGTAGGGCGGTGTCGCTCCCTACCCAAATCAGGCTTGGGCCTACTCAGCTCTATAGAGACAAAGGCCACATGCCGTGATAAAGCCAGCTAGGCTTCCGTTTTTGAATAAACAAGCTGTTCTCAGAAACAGTCTCCCTGGTCTTTCAAACCCTTCATATTCACTACCACTAAAGACCTGGCTCCTCAGCTCCTCCTCATCCAGAGACACAGGTACACAATGGCCAATCTGGGGTGGAGGACTCACAGAATTTCAGTGTAGCACAGTCTGGCCTCAATCATGAGCTTCTCCTGTCTCAGATTCCCAGACTTCTGGAATTTCAGGGCATGGATCACTTTACCCAACCAACCTTTAACTACACTGAGTAGGAGAATTATGCCTTCAGAAATGACTCCTAGGGATCAGGCCCTGCCCCTTGCCTGTGCAGCACAGTAGAGCTGGCCTTGGGGTGTGGGCCCCAGAGAGCTGTCCCAGCCCCTTGCCTGCTGCAGCACTCTGGAGAGCTAGCCCTACCCCTCACCTGGGCAATCCTGGAGAGCTGATCCAGGTAACATGAGTGTGGAAGAATTGCACCCCATGGTGTGAGCATGGGAGAGCTTTCAGGCTGACCAATTCAGCTATTTCCCAGCTCAGCTTATTACCATTCAGGGCTTTGAGTTGGTCCCCCTCAAAATCTACCTCATCTGTGAACTGCTGGTGTTAATGAAGGGGCTGGTTCTACAGAATCAAAACTGCAAGATCTTGAAGACACATGACAACAGGATATCTGAGAGGAGTCTCAGAGAGGATTCAGTATTGATAGTGTAGCAGATGCTAGGGGCCTACAACCAGACCAACGACTCACTTCAATGAACATTTGCAAGAAAAGAAAAATTGTTTAGACAAAAGGGTATATACATCATGACACATCATGACACATGACGGTTTCCATGGTGAGATGGGGGGGCACTGTTTGTTTGTTTGTTTCCTAGTTTTGTTTTCTTTTGGGAGGAGGCTGTAAGGGCAGTAGACAGATGGGGAGATGAGTTGGCTTAAGTCTTATGGGGTAAATTTTCAAAGAATCAATAAAAAGTTAAAGAAAAAAAAAAGAAAAGAAAGAATGTCCCCCAGGATGTGTAGGGAAAGACTAGAAAAGGAGCTGCTTAGAGCCAGTGCTCCATCCTCCAGTGTTCCCAGAGATGGCTTGTAAGGCACTGGGTGGCTCATTAAGTCAGATGAAGAAGGTTGCATGCCAATTCAGTCTTAGAGATTTTGCACACAAATATAAAACTCTCAGCAGGACATTACCACAACCAGAGACATCAAAATACTATTCATTATCTTGGCTTCATTGGGCTGCATTCAGAAGTAACTGTTTCTAAGGTGAGTTACTTAGAACACCCATGAGTGTCCAATATCAGAGTTCCAGTCCAATTCCAAACAGCTAAGGGAAACGTAGGTATGACTTGGATGGTGCCATTTTTGCCTACAGACTTATTTTTATGCATACCCAGGCTAATCTTAAATTTTTTTTATTTATTTTTTTTGGGGGGGGGTTTCAAGACAGGGTTTCTCTGTATATCCCTGGCTGTCCTGGAACTCACTCTGTAGATCAGGTTGGCCTCAACTCAGAAATCCTCCTGCTTCTGCCTCCCAAGTGCTGGAATTAAAGGCATGCGCCACCACTGCCTGGCTTAAAATTACTCTTTAGTCCCTCTACAAAACAGAAAATTCTTCCAAGGCCTGCTTGTTTGCTTTTTAGTTTTCTGGTGGCTTTCTTTTGAGACAGGGTTTCATCGTGCAGTCCCTGGTGGCTTGAGCTTACTTTGTGCTGCCTCAGTCTCTCCGCTGCTGAGAGGGATTACAGGAAGGCACTCTCCTGCCTGGCTTCTTCTCAGTTTTAAGAAGTAGTTTTCAAAAGCATTGATAGAGTTGATTTGCAGTTGCACCTAGTAAAGATTATTGTGATCATTGTGTTTTCTAGAACAAAGTCCAGTAGCAGTTGGGCCACTTCCCCTTGAGAACCTTCAAAGAACTCGAAGTGGACAGGTCAATGCATCAGCCTTACTGCTTCTTCTGTGTGGCGATGACTTCTCTGTAGAAATTGCTGCTTTCCCAATCTCAGAGCCGTGGTATGCTTTTTGACCTTAATCTTTGAAAAGATTATGAAATGTTTGAAATGGGACATGCATCACCATTTAAAAAAATAAAATGTTACCTCAATAGCTATTTTTTTTCCAGGGAAAGTGAGTATAAATCAAATTTTTGTAAGTCAAATCCTATTTTTTAATGTCCTGGAGGACTCATTATTTAATAAAACAGCACAGAGCAAATAATCATATTGTGATTTGGCTTTTATAAGCCCAGGCACACCTGCATCACACTGTCATGGTTTTAGGACTCTCTGACTCTATAAGAGGAATTTGAAGGTTGCCAGCTCTGCCTTGGACTCAGTTCAAGAGAATTAAGTTATTGAGTACTGAGGCTCTTGTTACAAGGCAGTCTTGTTCATAACTGTCTCAGCATGGATTCTGTAGAAAGTGCTTTTTTTAAAAAATGTGGAAATCTACTATAAGTTTTAAAGAACATTAAGCAAATGAATATGTTTTGGTTATGTGTGATGATATTCTCATGTTAACCACAACCATGTATCTGAGTAAATAACATTAAGGTACTCTACGTAAAAAACACAACCAATCTTTTATTTACTGCCAGTGAACTAACCTGAATAATTTATGTATTGAAGGTAAAGACAGCAGCCAGACTGATGGAGAGTTAAAATGAAAAGGGTGGGAGAAACAAAGCAGAATTTTTAAAAGGATGAAAGAAAAAAGAACTTAGTTTGCTAAAAATCACTTTCTGTTTGAAATTACTTTGTGGCTTTCAACTCACAGGCAGAGAGCGGGATAACCTAGGAACAATAGACATCTTCTCAAGCACCCTCTCTGAATGGGCTCTGAGGAGGGACCCATGTTTTGAGAGGCCAGGGCAGGAGAGAAGCATCTTTCAGTTTCCTGGGTCTCACCTTGTGGTTTGGGTTCTCCTGGGTTCTGCTGTGTCAGCCTGTCTGAGAGATGTCTGGATACCTTCTTTGGTATCACATATTGACAGTAGCTGGTGTTAGGGACTGGTTTGTCAGTTCTCATGTACACAAACTTTTTTTTTTTTGAGAGTATGTAACCCAAACCCACGCACACACTGGTGCCCATTCAAGCTGCAATGTTAAAGTGAAGATCCAGTTACATCAATTTCATATACATCAAACCCTTGGGTTCTACTGTGTGAAGAGACAGCTGGCTGACCAAAGAAAAAATATCCCATTACAGCTGTGAATGAGAAGACAGAGCCCAAAGCCACACACACACACACACACACACACACACACACACACACACATGGCAGGGGGGGAGGAGAGAGAGAGAGAGAGAGAGAGAGAGAGAGTTCCTTGTCATTATTCTAACTTTCAAAATACCAGAGTTTGGAGCTGTAAATAGTTACACTTACCAAGTCTCTTCTACGAAGCAAATGCTATACTAGGTGCTTTGTATATTATTTTTAATCCCCACAATAATCCTGGAAGATGTACGTAGTGATTACACCCGTACAAAGAAGAAACTCAGTCGTTTGCCTGAAATTCAAACAGTTGGTTAAAATGGAATAATATATTTGCACCTTCAATGGATCAGCTCTTAAGGTATTAAAATCTGCAGGGTGTGATGGTTGTCACCTTTATCTCTGCACTTAGGAGGCAGAGGGATTTCCGTAAGTTCTGGGCCAGTTAAGTGTTTGACTTTGTTTTTTTTTTAAAAAAAAATCTTAAAAATTGATCTTGCTGGCTGAGGATTTATCTCATGTACAGTGCCCCTAAAATCTGAATATGGCTATCTCTTAGCAACAGCAAGCATGGCGACGCAGGAAGAGAAACATGCACACTTCAGATGAAAATTTCAAAATTTGGTCAATCTAAGGAGCAGCCTTCAGGATGCTCACAGCGAAGAAGAAGGGAAGAATGAGTAAACAAAAACTGTAAGGGGGGGCAGGAACCGAAAAACATAGAAGCAAGGGAAGAAGAGTGGGGAAGAGTTGCCCATCCGATGGGGATCCAAGAAACCTCTTCTGAGGCTTTTGGCCACTAAGACACAAAGGCAACAAAACTGGGAGACGGGTGATTTCAACAAAGGACAGAGAAAGTGTAGGTTTTATTTTTTTTTTAAGATTTATTTTTTTATTATTATAAATAAGTACACTGTAGCTGTCTGTAGGTTTTATTTTTTCTAAGATTTATTTTTTTTTATTATTATAAACAAGTACACTGTAGCTGTCTTCAGACACACCAGAAGAGGACGTCAGATCTCATACCAGTGGTTGTGAGCCACCATCAGATCTCATACCAGTGGTTGTGAGCCACCATGTGGTTGCTGGGATTTGAACTCAGGACCTTCTGAAAAGCAGTCGGTGCTCTTATCCACTGAGCCATCTCACCAGCCGAGGTTATAGATTTTAAATGAGTAGAGTCAGACACTGCCCTTTTTGCGACCAAGGCAGGAAAAGGGGGTTCAGCTGCTGAGGTGATTTAACCAGACAGAAATCTTGGCCAGATACTTTCAAGAGTGGTGCCTCTCCAAAATGCACTACTTCGGTGAATCGCCTGGGAAAAACGTCCTTTCGAGTTGGTGGGGCTAACCGGGCCCAGATAAAGCCCAGGTGATGGTGGACTTCGAGGAGCATCCGCACAACCTGCAAGTGAGCTCAGAACCGCAGAGTGCTTGAGCCTCACCTCAGACTTCCTGGATCCGAATCTACATGTTAACAAGATCCCCAGGTGATTCGTGAGCACGTTAAACTTTGGCAACATTCTTCTACACGATTCTTTGTGAGATCAAAGATCTAAAGGGGCCTCTGGCATTACAAGCCAGCAGTCTGGCTTCTTTCTGGGGCTCCATATTCCCTCAGGACGTAAAGATTTGTGCCCGAGTAGCAGCTCCTCCAGATCCTAAGCCGGTAGCAGCGCCGGGAGTTGCTCTCCTCGTAATCCTCCTCGCTGGGTTCCTTCCCACCCCAACTCGCGCTTCTCTGGGGCGCCCCAGCTGTGTCCCACCCTCAAGCCTAGGCGGCTACTGTGCACAGCTGGAGCCCTCCACCGCTGGAGCTTCCGAGCTGCGGCGGCAGAGAGAGCCAGGCGGGGGCGCCGCAGACTAGGCTGTGCGGTAGGAGACCGCGCCCGGCGCCGGGGGCGCAGAGAGGACCGCCAGAGAGACGCGCGGGGGAGCGCGAGCTCTGCGTGGGCTGCCAACCCGAGCAGCCTCTGCGCCACCCTGACGCTGCCGGGTACCGCGCGAGTCGCGGATCACACCAAGGAGGCGGCGAGTATTACCTCGATCCGTGGCCCTTCCTACGCAGCTTCCAGCCTCGAGGGCCAGTAGTCAGCGGACTAGCTCTGAGAAAGAACCCGTTATCATTCCGAGCTGGCTGGGGAGCCTGGGAGGTTCGGATTGACGCGTTGAGGATTTAAAACCAGCATCACACTTCCCTACACACCCGTACCAATTTTTTTTTTTTTTTTTTTTTTTGTAGGCGTCTGGGAGCAGGTGGATGTTGCAGGGAGAAGGGGTAGGGTCAGTTTGCCAAGAAAACTGGGATCAAAAGCTCTATGTACAAAAGGGTGACATTTACAAGGTGGAAGAGGTGGCTGGCTAGCCGAGGCCGGCCGCTGGTCGAGCCTTGTGTGCTCGCCCTTGGCCGGCCTGCTGTTTTGCGCGAATTCGCTGCGGCCGCGCTGCAGAGCGAGGATTTCGCAGGAAGAGGAGGCTATAGGGCGCGGGGTCTGCGTGCACGGGAGGGACAACCTGGCATCTTCTCGCCGCTGGCCAGATGCACGCCTTGCAGCAGCGCGAAGCGCAGATTCGCCGCCAGTTAGCTTGTACTCAAGGCCAAGCCCGACCGGCGGTTGAGAGTTAACACCTTTGCGTGTAACGGGCTGAGGCAGGGGGATACGAGTCCCGGTCCTTGCCGAAACCAAGGAAAGTGTGCGTTTCTCGGTCGGAGGATGTCAAACAGAATCAGGAGTCTGAACATTTCCGAAAGCTTCCATGTTCTATCTCGAGACCCATCGGATTTGTTCAAACTTTCGCGAGTGTGTGAATGTACGCGTGTCTCCACCCTCTCCTTCTCTCCTCCACCCCCACCCCGCCCTTGCCGGCCGAAGTCGTCCTATATAGCGATGATAAATATCCCTGTTGATCACTTGATTGATTACCTCCCTGAAAGGTCACGCGGGCTCGCAGTAATTTCCTTTTGCCTAAGGCTCCCTTTTCACTTTTACTCCAGCACGACAGCTCCGAATGCACGGGATCTTTATTTTTGATTTTAACCCCTAAATGCAACCCCTCCCGAAAACAATGCAGACAAGAAAAATCGAATAAAATCAACTCGAGACCTTTCTGTACACTCGCAGCCTCCCTCCTGGTCTCTACTCCTTTCTCCTTTCTGGTCGCCTCCACCCCCTCCTACTCCGGCCCCCTCTCCCCAGCTCCAATGTATTCTGGACACTGTTTAATAGATGAGTGTCTTGCAAGTAAACTCAGGCGTCCCTTGGGTCTGCATTTCATGTCTGTGACGCTCTCCCTTTCTCTCCTGTGGACTGAAAATTCGGATTTAAACCACCAGACAAGCTATTAATTTAGCTAGGCTACCCAGGGTCCTGAACCCAATTAATTTCTAATAATTATAGCCCAAGGGGGCTAGATAGATCTCCCTGCCTCTTTCTTTTATTGCCACACCACGCCACCGAGGTCAACGTATAATAATAAAGTGTATATTTTGAAAGCGATCCCCAGAACAAGTGAGTTATTGCAATGAATGAAAATTGTTTCCATTTTGGCTAATTGAGCCCCTGGCCGAAAGCTGGACTCTGAGACTAAATAAAGAGAACTGTTTCATTTCAACATGAAGAAACTCCTGCCTACCTCTGGTCACCCAGCGAGAGTTTAATTTCTTAACAGCCAACCTGAAACTCAGCGTTGGGTAAACAGTATTAATAATTACATTACAATGATTAAATTAATCTTGCTGGTAGCCAGGCGAATATAGGTTTCGATTCAATAGCACGTAAAGTTCACTGCACAAAGACAATAGGCCAAGAAATACCTCCATAAAGAATTCAAACTTTCTTCTAAAGGTACTGTGGGGTTGGCTCAATTATAGTGCCAGGAAAGGAAAGAAACATTTCCGGTTCCTTGCTGTTTCTAGCATTAATTAAAGAAACAGTTGGAAAGAGGTATACTGATCTGCCTCTTCCTTTTCAGTAACGTTATCTTCCTTTCAATTTCTACCTCTATCTCCCTATTTCTGCTCAAAGAAAGGAAGGATGGGGAAAAATACACACGTGCACACACACACACACACACACACACACACACACACACACAAACCCAAACAGCTATTAAGCTCATGGATTTTTCCAAGTTGTCACCGCTTCCAAGATGCCAGTTTCCATAGAAGGAAAGGCAAGAAAAACTTAGGTCCCGCGTGTCTGTCCCCCAGGAAACGAATTTGAGCAGAAGGAAAGGTGGGTGCCTGTGTGAATCTGCAGAGGATGCAGATTCAGCTTTCACCAGTCTGTCACCCCCAACCCCCACCTCCACCCCCTTTCCTAGACTGCTTAGATCTGTGGTCAGAAGGTGTTAGCAACTCCAGAGGCCGCAACAGAAAGTCACCTGCTGTGATCTCACGCCTGGGACCAGGGACAGGTGGAGTTGACAGTGACTAGGAGCTTGGGAATGAGAACCCGCTGGGGCAGCCACAAAGACCAGGGAAGCACCTCATAGCAGGAGGTGGTGCACAGCCATCTGAGGGCATTCGCTCCATCAGGTTGAACACACTTGAACTAGCAACTTAGCTCTTTTATTATTGCACACTTAGGGCAGGAAACAAGAGACAGTGAAAGAAAAGAGAGAGAAAAAGGAAATCAGCTTCGAAGTTGAAAAATGTTTAAATATTATGACTCCTTTGATTTATAGTTTTTATTTTTATTTTTTATTTTGAAGAAAAGTGTCACATCTTTTCATACTGATTCAGCTTGAGGACACAAAAGTCTGTGTTTGCTACTGCAGTTAGAGGAAACCGGACTCAACTACTTCTGCAGAAATTTTAGAAAGACCTTTGAGAAAGACCAGTTCACTGAACGATGAGGACAGGGACGTTAAACACCAGAAGGAGTAGCCACCTACCACTACCCTGATCCTCCCAACTTTCTGTAAAGGTTTAAGAGACAGATCTTTGCATCTGGTGATTTCGAGACTCTTGATTCGGGTCTGTCTTTGCCCTATTCAACTCTACCCTTTACTGAAACTACCCTACCCTATAGTTGGCTAAAAGATTCATACCTTCAAAGCACAAATACGCCCAGTGTCCAAGTGGGTCTTGTTTTTAATCTCAGAGTTTGGCAACATGGTCCCTCCCCCCTTTTTTAAGAAACTTCCACCAGATCCAACCCAGGTATCGACAGACTCTTTAGGGGCTAGGCGAAGGGAACCCGTGCAGAGGTGAGAAGGGTGGGTAGGGAAGTGAGAAGGGAGGGTGGCTGCTTCCCATGTCTAAGTTTTGTTTTTATTCTCCACAGGGTGGCCAGTGAAATGAAATATCCCACCTTGAATTTTCTCCTGTCTAAGATACTCTGCTGTCTCCAGGTGCCATGTCCTGGAGAATTCCACTTTCTGGGGATGAGGGGCAAACAATTCTAGGTTCTGAGAGCTGGGATCCTCCTGGGTTGTCCCTTGTCCCCTGCCTAAGTAATACTCTGCACAAAGTCTCTTAGAGACAAGAAGCTGGTATATGAAGCCCTTGCTTGTCCACCTAGAATTTTTCCCTAAAGATTCTGATCTCTGCGAAACTTTCGAACCCCATACACCCCGCCCCTTTCCTAGGAGAACATTTACTGGCCAGAAGGGGATCATTCCTAAACAGAGAGTAGCTAGTAGATTGGGGGGGGGGGATTTTTAGAGTAGTAGACCTGTGTCAACACAAGCGGTAGTTGTTGGTGTCTTTGCACATACTATAAGTACCAGCACACACACACACACACACACACACACACACACACACACACACACCTGCATGCAGTAGGTGACTGGAGCTCTAGTAGGTCTTGTAAAATCCCAGGTGCCTCTGTGGGGGAGGGAGATGGCAGAATTCCCTGGGGTTCATGTGTGTGGGCTCCAGCATTTTCTCCACTGGAAGCCGTTTTCACTCCTGTTCTCTGCCATCTCCTCCATTACCTCCTCCGTCTCTTCCTCATATTTCAAGGTTACACATCTGTCTCCCTTGGGAGCTGTAGCTTGTTTCTCTAGGGACTTGTATTTTACGTCTGAATGCCCCTGGAATTACACAGCTCAGGGGAGGGAAAGGTGGTGGGTGGGTATCCTTAGTTGAGGTAGGTCCTGTAAGCTTTGGTGTTCTTGGCCACCGAAGCCCCTGGGAATTGAACCTAGATATTAGTTCTCTCACAACCGCAGTCCAAGCTCAGACAAAATGAATACCAACAGGTGCAACTGAGTTCCCAACAACCCCGCTTGTCCTTGCTCTCTCAGAGAAGAGAGCAGGACCAGCTTTCCCTCCTGCTCCTTCTGACTAGAGTATTAGGATGGAAGCAGCACCCGCACGGAAAAGATTGCAATTTTCTTTTATGGTGTCTGGCAGGATTTGCAGCAGATATTAATGGAGACATAAATAGCACGTGGAAGGTATTGAACACAACTGTTTAATGCAAGAAGGTTGTACTAAGAGAAAAATCCATACTGAGTTGGGAGTGATTCATACCTTGAACACACCTAACCCCCTGCGCCCTCATTTCTGCCTGCACACTTCATTAGTAAATTCTGTAATTAGGCACATTTCAACAATGTTCTTTTTGTATTTTTTTTTTTTTTTTAGGTATGCGTATGGAATTTCCCCTCTTCCTCCTTTTGGTGACCCCAGAGGTTGTAGGTTTCAGTGAGTGAGTGGAAATGGCAGGCGAGCTGAGTAGCAGCAGGAGGCCGGAAGGTGACGGCCGACCTTAGGCTAGGCAGGAGGTCTCGGATGTCAAACGTCCAGCCCGGCGGGACCTGGGCATCAAGGGCGATTGTTGCTACTTGATGGAAACAGACTACTGAAATGTTCCAAGGATAGCAGCTACCGTTGGTATTACAGCTAAAATCGAGAACCGGTTATTCATCCAAAGCGGAAGCCCCAGGAACTTCAGAAGAGAGAGCGGCCGCAAAGGCAGAGCTCTCAAGTTCAAGACGCTTGTCGCCTTCTGACAATTCGTTCACGGCCCAGCCCTCAGCCTAGTTCTTTTGTAGACGGAAAGATCTATCCTAAAGTTTCTTTCTTTCTCCGCTCGTTTCCCCTATAGACAATGTAATTTATGGTGGAGAAAACATTAATAACAATTATAATGCAGGCTTATTGTTGACTCCCACCCAGATATAGTCCTCTGCCCCACGAATCAATTCTCTGTCCAAGACGTTTCATTTCTTTTCTTTTTCTTTCTTTCTTTTTTTTTTTTTTTCCGTTTGGGCGAAGTGTCTGCTCCCCTCCAGCTCCCCGCGCTCGCTCCCCGCCCCCTGCCGCCCTCCCCGTAGCTCCCTTTCTCCGCCTCCTCGGCGATTGCCATCTGACAAGATCTCCAAATCAAAGTGATAAATCGCTCCAAACTTTTTTTGGCGGCGCTGAGATGTTGGAGGGGCGTCTAACGCGCATGTGCGAAGGTGTCCAAACTGACAATGCTAGAGATAGCGAGTGTGGATTGAGAGAAAGAGAGAGAGGGAGGGAGAGAGAGTGAAAGACCGAGTGTGTGCCTGTGTGTGCGTGTGTGAGACAGAGACGAGAGAGAGAGAGAGAGAGAGAGAGAGAGAGAGAGAGAGAGAGAGAGAGAGAGAGAGAGAGAGAGAGAGAGAGAAGGGAGGGGGAGAGACAGAGCAAAAGAAGGAAAAGATCCAAGAAAAAAAAAAACCCAACCACCCAGCAGCGGCTGCAGGACTGGGCACAGCATGAGATCCAAAGGCAGGGCAAGGAAACTGGCCACAAGTAGGTGCAATATCCCTTTTCTATTGGCTTTTCCCCCTTCTCTGCCATCTTGCATATCTGTGTCTAGCTCTCGGGGAGAGAGCGCGGGCTGCTTTGGCGCGGGGGCCCCGGGTGGAAGGCAGGCACAGCGCAGCTTGCAGCCCGAGCAACCTGCCGATTCCTGCCTCCCCGCCCTGGCTCCTGCTCTGGGCGCAGTGGAAGCGCGGTAGCCCTGAGCCCCGCACCAGGACCAGCTGTGGCAACTCCGTGGTGGGGGTGGGGGCAGCAAAAAGCTGGGTGGGAGGGAGGAGAGCGCGCGCGAGTGAGCGCGAAGGGGTGGGGGGAGAGGAGAGTGTGTCCCCCTCCCCTCCCTTCCCCCCAGGCGGGGGAGAGTCGCCTCTGGCCAACCAGCTAGTCCCCGGAGCGGGAGGAGGGGGGAAGCGAGGGAGGGGGGGGGCAGGGGAAGGGCGCCTTTCCGAAGCTCTGTTTGTTTCTGGGGTTTGGGATGGGTGGCGGGCTCCGAGGGAGTCGCGGTGGCTGTGGCGGCAGAGGGCCGCGCTGGAGTTGGGAAAAGTTGCGAGGCGGCCGCCTGCGAGTTGCGCGGGCGATCGGGGCTGCGCGGAGCCGCGGCTGCAGTAGTGGGCGCTGTGCGCTCAGTCCCTGTACGCGGCGGCGTGTGCGGCGCGGCGGGAGCCCCAGGGAAGGGGAGGCAGAGGTGTGGGGCGAGGGGGGGGCGCGGTCCCCGGGATGGGTGGGGGGAGCCTGGGCAGCGCCGAGCTCTCGGCTCCGCAGAGCCACTCGGCAGGTGGGGAGAGCGGAGGCCGCGCCGGCGTTCTCAGGCCCGGGCGTGGAGGGCGCGCAGCCAGCCGAGAACGCTGCCCAGCAAGGCCCGGAGGGCGCGCTGCGACCCGAGAAGCCCGGGCTGGCAGGGCGCCGAGTGACCCCCAGGGGGCGGGCTGTCGGAACTCGGGGCCACCGAGGGGGCGCAGCTCAACCTGCCGCTCTCTTTCTGGGTGCAGCCTGGGTCCCGGGTCACTCGTCCTCCCCGGCGCCCTCTGCCTGCCCGGAGTGGAGCAGCCTCGGTCACGCGGGACTAGGGCAGTGGGGCTTGGGGATACGGGGGATGGAACTCCCATCCCCCACGCTTTCAGCGAAGGCTTGGGTGACACTCCAGGACAGGGTAGGGTGGGAAGCGTTGCTTAGCAGGGACTAGCAGGCATCTGAGCAGGGTTTGTTCAAATGTTTCTGCCTAGCGTTGAAGGGGACCCGGCGAACAGCCTGCTGTGTACTTACTACTTCGGGAGGGAACGGCCAGGCTGCCAATGCCTCTCACACTTGGACTTAAGGAATCTCGAACTCTCTTAATTGTTTTGTTTCGGACCAGAGAGACGAAAGATAGGATGTGGGTAGTATGTTTTCCCCAGTGAAGTCCCCAAATGCACCCCCCATCACCTTGGACATTGGAATTTAGGGCTGGAGGCGCTCCATGCGGCACCACCGGGCTCGTCCTGGCACAGCGGCGCCGGCTACAGTCGCAGCCCCCCTGCATTCCCGGTGTGGAGAATGCAACGTAACGCAGGCGTCTTTTCAGAGCTCGAGCCACTCAGCACTCACACACTCTCTAGCGGCATCTTTTCTCTCGGAACTCAGGTCGCAGAGATCAACCTAGACACAGGGCCGTCCGCCTCCTGGGTCAGTCAGCCGGCTTCTTTCTCTGCTCCTACGGCTCATTTCACTTCGTTGCAACAGTGTAAAGTGCGCCAGAGAAACTGTTTTTTCCTGTTGGCTTTTCATTGAGCCCGGTGTCTTTATTTTCATCTGAGAGGGAATAAATGTACACATGCTTGATGGCTTGGAGACTTCAAAGGTTAGGGGTGTGTGTGTGTGTGTGTGTGTGTGTGTGTGTGTGTGTGTGTGTGAGAGAGAGAGAGAGAGAGAGAGAGAGAGAGAGAGAGAGAGAGAGAGAGAGAGAGAGAGAGAGAGAGAGAGAGAGCAGGGAGCTCGTTTCAAACGAGCAGTAAGTTGTGAAATGAAAGCCGAAGGCTTTGCACCCTGCCTGGTTGCCCGGCATCCGACGAAGCGAAAGCAGAACGCAAAACCTTTCGAATTTTCTTAAGGATCGCCCCCGCCCCCGTGCGCCTTAGCTATTTTAATTGCTAAGCAAGCTGTACACCCTGTAGCCCACCACTGAGTCCTGAAGCTGAGCCTCCTTTCTGATCTGATGAGACTTGTCAGTCACCGCATGTGAGACACATTGATTTTTTTTTTGTCTCGTGTGGGGTAAGGATGCCCATGTGCTCTCTAAAGAGCAGGACCCCCACCTTAGGAACTTTTCCTGCTGAGCCCCAGGTTTCCACTAGCAGGGCTTTACTACTTCGGCGGCTGCCTTCCAGAGACCCGGGCGCTGCTTTGTGCAGTTTTCCAGCTACCGTCTGAGCAATAAAGGAAATCATATCAGAACTACGGATTTTTGTATTTTAAAGCGCTATTTCCTTTTGCCGAACTGCGCGTGGCAGAGGTGGCTGGTGACCCCTGCGGTGCAATCATCCAACGGAAACTTAGCCTGTTTGCAGGCACTGTTTCTTTTTTCCCCCTTCCTGAGTTAGAAAGAGGTAATGTAACCAGCATATCTGAAACAAAACAAGACAAAACCAATTTACCGTAATAGTGGCAAGCGTAAGCACTACCAGAGAAACAAACCACACACAAATAGTTCTTTCTCCCATCCTTGGTTATTCCTTTTCTTTTGTGTACATCTTTGGTTGGATGCTAATTTAGTTTGGTCTTGGCTAAAGCCCATGGTTAGAGAGCAGAGACCCATATACCTTGAAAATACTTCGTGATGTTACAGGAACGGATTGCGGGCACTATCTTGGGGCTAATTTATAGGACTTATTTTTTACACAATACTTGAAATTAATAATTTCGTTGTAAACCGTACTGGAAGATAGAGAGGTTTAATGTAAAAAGTTTTTTTTTTTTTTAAAGGGAAAAGCAAGAGAATTGACATATGTACTGCCTAAAACCTTTCACTTACATTTCCACCTTCAAGAAAAGAAAACTAAGGCAAGCCCATTCTGGCAGCCAGGAGACTTCTCAGCCATTTTATTTGGGGTGTGTGGGGCTGCTGGAGAAGTACCTGGACCTTGCCAGAAATTCCAGTTGACACTCTCCTCGGGGTGGGGGTGGGGGAAGGAAGTGAGGTAGGGTCTGTCGGCATGTCTAGAGCCTAAAATACTGGAGGGAAACCCATCCCACTTTGCCAAAGTACCAGCCTGTGGGGTTTCAATCAAAGCAATGAATATATTGCACCCAGTAACCCCCTTACTGCAGGACTCCCCGGAAGTCGCTTAAGAAGGCGATGAGATTATCAAAACCCTGGCGGTGACAGGAGGCACTTGTTACTTCTGTACTTGATCTTTGTTTAGGAACAGGCACCGAAGTAGGAAAGGTACATGCCTGCTGCTGCCTCCCGTGTTTAAATTCGCTCTCGCAGGCCAGCATTTAAGATTCTAAGGTTAATTCACAGCCGTGTTTAGTCAGAACTCCTTACACGCTCATTTACTTTTAAGAAGCTGCATCGAAATAGAGACTTGCTTTCAAGTATATGTTTATTTGTTTATTCCAGACTGCTTTGCAGGAGGAAAAATTGTTCTTTCGGAGGTTGAGGCTTCTTCTAGAAAGGCGCGTCGTTCGCCATTATTTGAGCATTACCCTGGCTGGCTTAGGGAGGGCTTCTTTATTTCATTTGGCACTTTGAGGCACCATTTCACCGCGGTTCGCACCCCCTTTTGGATCTGTGTTTAGGGGAAGGTTAATTATGCTTCTCCTTCTTCCCTCATCCCAGCACCATGGGAGTGGATGGTTCATTAGCTGCAGAGCCTTATGTGCCGAGACTGGGGACTGTGAGTCTCAGGTTTGGGGACTGTGTGTGTGCCTCTGTTCTGTGTCCTCTGGGTTAGCTTGTAATTTTTGAGGGTAGCCTTAACTCACACTTTCTTAGCCATATCTCTCCCTGCACTTGGGGCCTACTCCCCAGTACTGACACTCAACAATTGTCAAATAGAAATTAAAGTCTTTCCAGGAGATCCATTCTCTCATCCCCCCCCCTCTCTCTCTCTCTCTCTCTCTCTCTCTCTCTCTCTCTCTCTCTCTCTCTCTCTCTCGTTGAAGATAATGGGTCTTGTAAGCAGTTTCTTTTTAAACTTGTGGTTGTTTGAGAGTTTATTTTGTTTTGCTTTTGGAAGTATGGGGCAGGTTAACAGAGGGTACACAGCATGGACCAGAGCAGGAAGGTCACAACTGAGGACTTCTGGCTGGGTCTAACCCGGGCCAGACGATCAATTAGTAGCCCCCTGAGCTCCCACCTTGGACTTCTCTCTGGTGGCATCCCCAGAGTACCTCAAAGTGGAGAGAAGTGGCTTGTCTGGTCACCAGCCCATTCCAGGTTCCTAAGGTACCAGGAGCTAGACAGAGCTCAATTCTTTGTAGTTGATAGCATCCCCTACTCTGCATTTCCAAACTGCTAAGTGTAGAGAAACCTGGCTCTCATGGGGCCTCCGAGCTGGGCAGGGAAAGTCATAGGAATGGAGGAGTTCATTCCTTCGTTCCTTCAGAGCATAGTTTTGAGTTCAAGGATTTGATTAAACAGTGCACCCCCCCTTCAACTCCAGGGTGCTTAGCGTCTGGTGCACCACTTGCCTTGAGCGTCGTTTATAACAACAGTGTAGACACATGCAAACCGTGGGTAAATCTCTCCCAGTCCTGTCCCTGGTTCGGGAACATTCTTGTGCACAGCCTCGTTTAGTTTATTCACTCCCTCCGAAGGGCATTCCCTAAGGCCTGAGAGAAGGGCTCTGAGGTGGGGGCATGAGCCTGGAGGAAGCAGACACACTGCAAAGATGCCATGTACTATTTTCTGGGGAGATGCTTAACCCATTCAGGACTGGAAGCTGCTGTCCGGGCATTTTTGTAACAGCCCCGAGTCGAGTCTGCTTTTCCTTCTGATGTGACCCAGTAGTTCTCTGACCATTTCCCCACCCCAGCAGCCAGAGTCCTTTTTCTAAAATTAGATTCTTCCCTCTTCCCACCCTTCTGGCCTCCTGAGGTGTTTCAAGGAACTTGGCTGTGCAGAGAGGACAGCCAGGAGGAGTGAGGAGGGGCCAGAGAGAGGCAGACTTCTTCTAGACCCCCTAGTTTGTACACATTGGGTGTCCCCACCCTTAATATATACAGAGAGAGAAAAAAAAATTGTCGTTAACTGCTTTTGCTTACCTGCCATGCAAGAAACTTCAGAGAAGTTTCAGCACAGGGGAGAAACTGTTTACAAAACTCTGCAGGTGTGGGGCACTATGGGAGCTCAGCACGCTGAAGGGTGAAGCACACTTGCCCTGTTTATAAGTGCCTTGGTTGGGGCAGATTGTTTGAATGAGGTTCAGATACGGCTGTGGCTGTAACTAATGACTTCTACCTTTTTAGTTCAAGTGGGAAGAGAGAAAGGCCTGGATTCCTTGTCCAATGGATCCCTCTGGAGACCAGGTCCTGGCTCCTGGCCAGTTCTGTACAATGTCAACATTGACTATTTGAATTCCCGGACTCCATTTAACAAGTTTCTAAATAAATAAACTCATTGTGTGTCTGTGTTTAAAATTATTTCACCTCTTTCATAAAAGCTTAATACATTGATCTTGCGAGTTGATTTTCAAAAAAAAAATATAAGATAAACAAACAAACAAACAGAGCTTAAGTCGTTTTTTAACAGCCAGCACTCCACAGTATGTGTGTATGGCAAAGGCGTTCTCACACTAGGGTGGGCAGAGGCTTCTTAGAGCCTGAGTCATTCCATGGGACTTGACAGCAAATCAGAATAAAAGAAAACAAAAACTTTCAAAAAGAGAGCAACATAGAACACAAAACAAATCAAATAGAATAGGGTAAGTTCAGATAGGCAAAATAATCATATCTAAAATGAATGTGTGATTGTGTGAATTTAGTGTCTTGAGTTATTTGATAATTCTGAACAGTGGGCCCATCAGGGTTTCCCTGGCTACATATAGACCTTTCAACTTTCAAAATGTACAAAGGCAAGGAGGAAGGATCCATGTATGGGGTTTTGTTTCTAGGCATTTTCCATGTTTCTACATAGGCTGTATGGAATACGTATATTATTACAATGTTTCAGTTTGGTCAAAAGAACAATATGAATCTTACCGTTTTCTTCATTTTTCAGCACTTTTTTGGACAGCCACACAGTGTTTTATGCAGATAGCAGCTCCATGCCATGCCATGTTGTTTTAAGAAATTTTTCTTTTTTCTCTCTTTTCTTTTTTTTTTTCCTTCTTTCTTTTTTTAGAAAAACAAGTACCAGGTCTCTTTCCAGTGTGGACTCCATCTGGAGTTCTTAGGAAAGAAAGTGGAATTTGCTTTAATTTACTTGTGTAAAGTCCATTATTAAAAAGAATGGGATTTGAAAGGGCACATAGCAAAACCCATAGCATTTAGCTGGTAACGTGGAGAGAGCTCAAAGGCAAGGGAAAAATACCACCAACGCATGCAAGCCCCGAAATAGACTACAATGACCTCAGCCATTTTCATTTTCAGAAATAATAGCCATGATTAAACTTGGGGGAGAATTTGGCTCGGATGTGTGTTCTTCTGCATTATTCTTAAGTTCTTTTGTCATTAAAGAACCGTTTCATTTTAAGAGGGGGAAAGCAACTGAATTTTTAATGAAATTCCTGACTCTTCAAAGGTGTTCATTCTGGAATTACTTAATTTTGACTTTAGTTATTCTATTCAACAGCAAACTGGGTTTTGGCTTGTACGTTCAGTCTAATCATTGACTACTAATTTATTATAGTTCTAAAGGATAAATTATCTAGCAAACAGATTGTATTAATTCTTCTGTTCAGGACTTGCTCAGGAGTCAATGACTGTGTAGCAGGGAGGCCTGGGAAGGATCCTTCCCCTTGTTAAGAATCTGCCTGATGATTTAATTTTGTATGTTGATGTTGTTCAAATTATGGCATTTACAAAAGCCCTTCAATGCAGCTGTTGGTAGGGTTTGGTGATATTTTATACAACAAATATTCTACGAAGTCCTGCTGTGTGGTGGGCCCCGTGCTTGGAAATGCATAGTTTCAGCTCTCATGAACATTTAAAATGTGCACAGCAGTGTTTGAATTGAGTGTGATCCTGATTGAATAGCTAGGTCAGCTTCAAGCCATTGCTTGCCTCTTGTGAAGGTGGAGCAATAATACCACCCTCCCTGGGCATCTTTACTTGTGAGGTGAAAATCCTCATACCACTCTCCCTGGGCTCTTTATTTGTGAAGTGGAAGTAATAATACCATCATCCTTGGGCTCTTGGGAAGTAGGAGTTATGCGTGTCCATCAGGTGAACGTTAGTCAAGTACATAAGCTTCAATCAGCCACTAACTCAATCAGTCAATCAATCAATACGTCTTAATCATTTCCTGTTTGAATTTTTAAAATTCCTGAAGAGGAAGTATCCTTCCTGTTTCCTAGTCCATGTTTTTATCAAGCCTCAGTTTTAGAAGTATTTGTATGCCTATAGGAAATGTCTTGTTTGTCTTCCCAGTAAGTTATACCCTTGGATAAAGGGAGATTGCATATACAATGTGGACACATGAAAATTGAAGCCAAACTAGGCAATAAATTTACTGTGAAAAGTTGAGAAGTTTATTGTGTGTGTGTGTGCATGTTTGTGCTGTGTTTGTGTGTATATGTGTATGATGTATGTGTGTGGTATGTGTGTTTGTGTGTGGTATGTATATATATGTGTGCAATGTATGTGTGTATATGTGTGTTTATGTTTGTGTTTATGAATGTGTGTGGTATATGTGTGATGTATGTGTGTTTATGTGTTTATGTATATGTGTGGTGTGTGTATATGTGTGTGTTTATGAATGTGTGTGGTATGTGTGTTTGTGTGTGGTATGTATATATATGTGTGCAATGTATGTGTGTGTTTATGTTTGTGTCTATGAATGTGTATGGTATATGTGTGATATATGTGTGTTTATGTGTTTATGTGTATGTGTGGTGTGTGTATATGTGTGTGTATACATGTGGTGTGACCATTCTAGAAGAGAATCTTTGACAGTGAAGTTGTGTCTCTCTTTCTCTCTATACTGTTTATTATTACTTGGTTAACAACAACAACAACAACAAAAACCAAACTGAAACACCTCTTCCTCCCCTTGTAGCCACAGGACACCAATCTTTTTTATTTCTTATTTAATCCAATTTTTTGATTTGTGGGCTAGGGGCATGGAGGCAGTAAACAATTAGGTACCCCATGGTGGGAATAGAGTTCATTCGGCTGCTGTGGGTATTCAAAGGAAAAGTTGGCCCCTGTCTTTCTGGGAAGGCCCAGACGTCATGTCCTACACATCTGTTACTGAGGAGTCCAACTGATATTAAGAACCTAAATCTAAGGGAAGGTGAGAAACTATTTTTTAAAGGATTGATTATATTAACTGACTGGAGTGGCTTTCTTGGAAATGAAAGATATGTTCAGAGGGTATGTGAAAAAAACCACATTGGTCTCTGCAATCATGCAGTGTGTTGCTAGTAGGCACAGGTGAATTAAGCTCTGAGGATTCCAAGGGTGGAAAGCCACGGTGCGACAGTAATGCAATAGACAGTGCTAATGAAGGTTAAACTGATCAATTATATTAGTGTGAGCAACGGACTTCTCAGTGAATACTTTCCCTTCGAACATCATAGCCTGGATATTGCCATACATATAGATGTGCATTTAAGTAGTATTTAGCCACGCTTATAAGACATTCCAATGAGTTCTCAGATACTTGTCCCCCAGTCTTGTGCCCGATGATAAGATCTAATTTCCTTTACACTCTGGAGCCTGGGTAACTCTGAGCATTGGCTCTGGTTCAGACCCTGCCTCTCAGCTGCTCACTAGCTGGATAGAGTGAGAGCATGCTGCTGGACCATCCTGTGTTCCAGCAGTTGTTTCATCTGACATTTGACCACCCAATGGATGTAGAATGTGTTAAGTGGAATGCAGGCACAAGTGGTCATTATAGCTCAGTAAGTTTCTAGGTTTCTTTCTGCCTTCAGCCTAACATGCTCCTTCAGTCTGTTCTTCTTTCCATCTGACCAGCTACCCTTCTGTTTCTCCCTTCTAGCTCTTGGCTGTGATGTTGCCAGTGATAAACTACCTGGAAAGCACATTTGGAAAGGAGGTATCATTCCAAATTGTCACCTATAATATCCCTCATTTACATAGACTGTAAATCAATGCATACGGCCCTTTGACTATTAATAGCTACCTCTTTAAGATCCTGTTTAAATTCTCACTTACCCATGCTCCTTCTGAAGCATTGCTAGAAATGTGACTTCTCTACACCATTTCATCCTAACTGTATAGCATTTACCATCATTTTGGAGTTTTATGATCCATCTCCCGTCTTCGTCGTGTCTATCTTCTTTCCCTGGTGTAAGTGCCAATCTCTCACAGAGCGATTTGTGCCTACTACGAGGCTTGCATAGACAGTTATTACTCCTATTAGGTGATGTGGTTGGTGCTGGGCATTGGCGGCTTATGCAGAGCCCCTTCGGTTTCTTTGCCTGGGAAACCTGCATAGCTTGTAATGGCAGCACTCGAACCCAGGGATAGCTGAAACATTAGTTACATACTAAATCCCCAATTGGCCTGTCTTGACAGTGATAAACCACCTGGACAGCACATTTGGAAAGGAGGTAGCCTTTCAAATTTCCACCAATAGTATCCCTTATTTTGCCAGTGTCGGCACATCTCCTGGCTCCTCACTTGAGTCACAGCTGACTCTAAATGCAGGACATGTGAAGCTGCAGAACGTCAGCGGAATCAAAGGAGAGACAGTGAAGGCGTTGATAGATTCAAGGCATTCTTGTATGGTGACTCACAGGGACTTTTCACCTCACAGAAGTCATCAGAAGCCACATTTCTGCCTAAATCCTGACCCGTTCATATAATATTAACACACAACATAAAACCTGAGAGTTTTGTGGTCTGTCTTAATGCTCCATTGTTATTAAGGGGTCTCTCACACAGTTCAAGCTTGACAGAGGATGCCGTACTGAATCTTGTTTTACTGAGACTAGATGAACCCCACTCTTTGCACTCTGCCCTTTTCAGAGACCTGTAAGACTGACTGCTTCTCTGTCTGTCCACTCCCTCACTCGCAGTTTCGCAAGTGCCTCATCTCTATGGAGGAAACAGAATTATTCCTTAGACAACTTTGCTCAAACTTGAAAGGCTGAAGGGCTTCAGCCCTGTAAGCATCTTGCCTCAAAACCTGTCCGGTGTGACTTCCTGTGCTGGTATTAGGAATGCTTATAAATTGAGTAGGAACCCTTTATTAGTGTGTGTGTGTGTGTGTGTGTGTGTGTGTGTGTACCCATCCATGCAGATGTACATGGAGGCCGGAGATCATTGTTAGGTTGTCTTTCTTATTTCCTTTCGTGCCTTATTTTCGAGACGGCTCTCTTGCTGAACCTGAAGAACCTCTTTGGCTAGACTAGCTGTGCATCTGGGGAATCTTCCTGACTCTGTTGCTCATTACTGGAGTTTCAGATGTATGCACAGCCATGTCCGGGTTTCATGTTTTCCAGAAGGTACCCAAGTACACAACCAGTTTCATACCACTTTGAGAGGTCATGGACTTCCAAATTCTAGTCATGAATATTAAGGAAGTTTACCTTTAAACTCAGCCTGGTATGTTATTATGTAAGATCCTAAAGTCTTCAAGATTCTTTTAGAATAACCTTAGAAATGTTATTTTTTTAATCCCACAATTTACACTCAGTACATAACTAAAAGACTGTGTCACATAGAAAGTGCAATTTGTTGTTGTTGTTGTTGCTGTATACCACTTGCTAATTGGCACTGCTCTTCACTCATCTTTCTATGAAAATTCTTGTACTTTCTCTTGGGTACATAATAGGTATTAGCACATATATGCATGCTTATACACATTCACACATACATGTATATATGCATGCATGTGCACATACATATATACATACATTATACATACATACATACATACATACATACATACATGTGTATGACTTGTTTTGTCCATACATGTCATTCTAACTCCTTTCAAAGGCAGCAGAGCCCCACTGTTTGGCCCTAACACATCATACTCAACCAGTCCTCTGGTTTAGAATGACATTTCAGTATTTTTCCAGTTTTCGGAAAAGAACAGACAGGGAAGTTCCCCTGACTAGGGCTCCCGAGGGAAACTGAAAGCGGAGTCCACAATTAAAGGAAGCTCACAGTTCAGGATGAAGCGTGCTGGCCTCTGAGATGCAAGCACAGCAGGCTTCGAGGAGGTCAAAGAGGGCTGCCTCACCCTGTCAGGGCAGATCTGATTTCCAAGCAACTTTACAGTCCCCGCCCCCCACCCCCACCGGAGGATCAAGGGTCTAAGCCCACAGCCAAGGTACATCTTTGAAAGATCCACTGTGATCTATCTGAGATTTGAGCTTAAGGAATTTCTTTGGATCTGTCTTTCTGCCCCATTTGCATTTTCTCCTGCTGTGTGGAGCAGGCTGTGCTTGAATCAACACACACAGTCCCAACTGGACAAGCAGGTTGTCAGGGTTTAAAGTTTTAATTTTTTTTTTTTTGTGATTTCCTTGTTGAGGTGGTACATTATTATCACATTGCCCTGTCCAGTGAGTACAGTTTAAGCTGCTAGATGCAAATATAGAATACCGAGGAAGGCTACTGAAGCCAATATAAACTTACTTTGATATTCTTAAAAACTTGTCTATAATAATTTTGAGCCTATGAATTGGAAAGACCATTTATATAACAAATGTTTTTAACTGGCTAAGCAGACTATGGAAAAAATTTTATAATGGAAACTATCTCTTATAACTATAGCCTTTAAAAAGTGACAGTATAATGTTATACCCTGAAGCCCATCAGTTGCAAAATTCCATTTTATTATAAGTTATAAACCAGGATAGGGAGATTTCTGAAGGGTGACTTTCTTTGGCAATGTTGTTGATTAAGTATAAAAAAAAAATCTTGAAATAATTAGCTCAACTCACACACAGTTTCACACAGGCACCCACAGACACACAAATACAGAGGAATGACTAGCTGGGGTTTAGTTTTACTGAGCACTACTTTGCTTATTAAAGCTCATTGGATTGTATGAGATTAAAACTATACTGGTTAGTTTAGATTATGTTTGCCCAGATACCACTCAAGGAATTAAAATCTAGTCATATAAATCTTTTAATGAATTAAGTTACTTCAACTTTGATTCCTTAGAGTACAGAAGTTGTTATGAGTTCATTTTTAAATTGTGTGTGTGTGTGTGTGTGTGTGTGTGTGCGCGCGCGCGTGTGTTTGAATTCATGGAACAATGTTCGTAGTTAGCATTTTTTCAAAATACATTTTAAATTAAATCCATCAAATTGGGCCAATAAACAGTCATCGAGTGGCTGGTGTAGATGAGATGGCAAGACAAGGAAAACTCTGAGAAACTCTGTTCCTTAGACTCATTTGACAGATGTACCTATGGCTTGGCTGTAGTTCGTAAGATGCAAGCTGTGTCATGTGGCTGTTGATCAGTGATGACCAAGCAGATCCAGTGCTTGGAGTGCTGGATCATATGTCTACTCTTTCATCAAATATTTTTATTAACACTGCAAAGCCAGCGCCTGGGAAGCTTTGGTGCTGTCTTAGCTTCTTGGAATCTTCCATCTGAAAACAAACCTATGTTCTATTTCTCTCCACACCTGTTGGACACGGAGGCCTTTGCCTACTTTATTCAATGAATCACCCGTTAATGTGGGCAGTTTTTGCTTAAGATATTTAAGAACAAAACCCAGGTTATTTATAAATACTGTGTTGTTGGTGATCACTGCCCCCCACCTCATACCACAGATGCTTATTAATCACCTAAATTCTAAGAGAAGGAAGTCAAGAGACAACTACACTAGCAAGGCCTCTGCCCTTGTGGAGCTCACATGGGTTATGTGCTAAGGAGTTTCCTGCACGTCATTAGTGCCGGGAATGTGTGTGGCAGTCAGGGGATAGACTCAGGCATTGGTTCTTACTCTCCACCTTAAGACAGGGTGTTTTGTTGTTTACTCTATGCATAGGCCAGTCTGGTTGGCCTTCAGGCTTCTGGAAACTCTGTTTCCAAAAGAGATGCCGCCCATCTCTCTCTGTAGGAGTTGAGTTACAGATGTGTACCATCCTACCCCGTTTTACAGGACTTCTGGGGGATTTGAACTTGGGTCCTCAAGCTCATTTGGGTAAATGATTAAGTTTCTGAGCTCAGTGGGGGATCTTTATTACGTGCTTGGTGGGTGGCACACTGACAGTTGGAAAGTCGCAGACACAGACATTTTCTTTCTTAATTCTTGGTAGAGGCAGATAAGACATACGTGTTATAAGTAATAGTCATTTCAGTTTTGTGGCATGCATTTATTATAGATATGTGATGCACATTTAGTTGACTCCATGAACCAGGAGCCTACAAAGAGATGTTTTTGTATCTTTATGGATGGAGGGAATGAGAGCCCTGTGTTTGATCTGCAAACATTGGATTAGAGGCTGCATCAGAAAAAAATATACTAAATTTCTGGACCCCAAATTCAGTTCAGTTAAATAAATATTTATTGAGCACACATATTAAGAATTTCAAGGCACGCACTGAGCATACAAAGAGAAATAAAGTTTGTTCCCTGCCCTTAAGGAAGGTAGAATCCTTTGGGATGCATGCAAACATGCAAACAGATTATTTCCATACAAGGCTGGGGACTGGCAATGAGAATGAAAGCAAGAACAGTGGTCATACTGACTGAAGTGCAATGTCCTGAGCAGTAGGATCATGTCCCCTTATGTCTAGTCAATTCTCAGATGAGAATTCATTATTCTTTCATTTCTTTTTCAGGGAAAATGTTTCAATTTTAAGAATTACAACTTAAATGATTTTTAAAAAGATTTATAAAATATTTATTTATGTTTATTTTCATGTGTGGGGGCGCCTGTCTGGTGCCCATGGAGACAAGAGGAAGGCACTGGGAGCTACAGAAGACTGTGAGGCACCATGTAGGTGCTAGGAATCAAACCTGGGTTTTCAGGAAGAGCAGCTTGTGCTCTTAATCACTGAGCAATCTCTCCAATCCTTACAAAACCTTTTAAATTACATCAAGTGTGTGTGTGTGTATGTGTGTGTGTGTGTGTGTGTGTGTGTGTGTGTGTGTGTAGGCTTGGATGTGCTATGGCATGAGTATGTAAATGAGAGGATAACTTTTGGGAATTGCTTCTCTCCTAGTACGGTGTGGATCCCAGGGACCAAACTCAGATTATCAGGGTTTGCATGAAAAACCTTTGCCCGCTGAGCTATTGTACTAGCCCAACAATTTGTGGTTTTAGTGTGCTTTAAAACATCTTTCTAGACCTTCAAATACCTACCATGAGGGAAATTTGTGTGTTAGATGGCAGTCCAGTGTTTCAGGAAAGGCACACATACTAAATTTTCTCTGTCTGCTTCTGTCTGTCTGTCTTCCTCTCTCATTCTCCCAGTCCCCCCCCCCTTCTCTCTCTTTCTCTCTCTGTGATCACATTGAGTAGGCACAGGAAGTCCTTGGAACTCTGCTCTTAGTGTGGCTCTGTGGATGAGCAAGTTTATGCTATCCCAGCTTTACAGTTTTACCCCAGGTGTAATTTTCATATCTTTTTCTGTCATTGGTCAACAAGTTCTTTGGGGAGGAGTTTCCTATATTATCCATGTGCAGCTCTGGGAGTAAAATGATGTCCAAACTGAAGTTTTCATGGTTTCAAAAGGAATGTCTTATTTCTAGGTTCAATCTTTCTCGTCCTCGTCCTCATCCTCGTCCTCCTCCTCCTCCTCCTCCTCCTCCTCTTCTTCTTCTTCCTCCTTCTCTTCCTCCTCCTCTTCCTCCTCCTCCTCCTCCTCCCACTTGCTCCTCTTTCTTCTCAGCCCTCCATCTCTTCCTCCTCCTTTCTGTTCTTATTATTCTTATTTTGAGACAAGGTCTCATGTATTCCAGGTTAGCTTCAAAATCTCTCTGTAGTCAAAGATGAGCTTGAACTTCTGGGATTATAGGCATGGACTACAATACTGTTTTATACAATGCTGGGGATGGAATCCAGGCAGGTTGTTGCGCATGCTGGGCAAGTGCTTTAGAAACTGAAGGGTACACCCCAGGCCCTAGGTTTAATTTTTATCCAACAGAAAAAGAACATTACCCAAAGATGGCTATGTTGTCTGAAAAGTAGCCTGTGTCTCATGCTGCCATGTGATTTTGTTGTTCATAAAACAGAAATAAAGAAGAAAAAGAATTGCTTTTTCTTCCAGCTCTCTTTGCCAGCATCTTGCTGAGCTGTGTGTATGTGTCCCAGCCAATGTTCCAGACACAGGGTTGGCATGGAGATCAGCACATCCAATGTCATTACTACTGGGCACAGACTGAAATCCTGAGCAAAACTCCCCGTTTGTCTCCATGCAGATGATGCTAGTAATTTAAGCTTCCTGTTGACAATATTGTAATGTTAAAACACAGCACAGATGTTTGATTCATTAGCAACCGTGTATCTTTGCTTCTTCGACTTGGTAGCTGGATCATTTAAGAGGGTAGGAAATGCCAAGGTAAAATGCATCACATATCCAGAGTTCTCATTGGGACTCAAGATCATCAGCTATCTCTTCCTATCCTTGAGTAATATAAGTCACCAAGGTTTACTTCTGTTACCTAATGCAGTCTACGGGGCTACATTCTTAATCAACCTTTTAAATTAATCTTGGACATTGGCCGGGGCTGTAAATGACTTTTGAAGTGTGGAAAATTTGACTACCTGTTTCCCTTACTGGTTTCAGAGTGATTAGCTTGACTGCATTACCATCAACTAGGTAGAATTCATCATGGCTAAGAGCTTTGCTAAAGGGAGGATGCTACTTACAGTGTTTTAGGGCCCATCCACCTTAAAGATAGGTTATCTTTTCTGCCTTAGATGTGAATGCTTCAAAAATATATTTTGAAGGTTGGGGAGGTGGCTTATCAGGTAAAAAATGCTTTCTGTTTAAGTATGGGAACCTGTGTTTGGATCTTTAGCACTCATACAAAAGTCAGATGCGGTAGTAAATGTCTGTGACCCCATTCTGGAGGAAAAGAGAAGCGTATCGCTGAAGTTTTCTGGCCAACCATCCTAGATGAAATGATGACTACCAGGTCCAGTGAGAGACCCTGTCCCCAAAAATTAAGTGGTCTATGATGGTGAGGCCTTATTGCCGAAGTCAAAACTTACATATCTCATTGAGCACAGAGAGGTCAAACTTGTGCTTAACTCAAAATTCTACCTCTACTGATTAGTGTTCATGGTACAGGAAGGCACCATGAACCCCTAGAGGAGAAGGGTAAATACTAACCAACTACAAACCCTGTGATCTACAGTATTTACCTGCCAGTATGATATGCTGGTGTAACAGTGGCACACGTGTTGTGGGAGTAACCAACTACTCTCTGATTGGCTTTAAAGCCCACTCCATGAGATGAAACTGATGCCTGACACTGCGTGGGTGTCCAAAAACCTGATATTAGCTAGGCCATGGACCTAGGGGAAAACTGAGTAGTACTGTTCTGCTAAATAAACATATCAATAAAATGACTCTTCATGACATTCTGCTGTACCTATAGGTCATTGCCTCCCTTAGCCATCATCAGAGAAGCTTCCTTCTATAGTAGATGGGAATCAACACAGAGACCCACAACTGGACAGTGTGCAGAGAGTGAGAGATTTTGAAGCACTCACCCCTAAATGGGATGTCCTCAACAAACCTCTCCTTCAGGACTTAGGGAGTTATGTGGAACAGGAGACAGAAAGAATGTAAGAGCCACAGGAAATGGGTAACTCCAAGGACACAGAGCCTTTAGATACAAGAGGATTTATACACATATGAACTCACAGAGGCTATGGCAGCATGCATAAGCCCTGTACAGGTTCAACTTAGATGGGGTCCCAGTGCTGAAGAGGAAACTATCTCCAACTGATATAAACTTTCAAGGAGAAAGTTAGTTTTCTTCAATCGAGTATCACTGAATATATTAGTTATACTTAAATGTAGCCTCCATGTCCAACAATAGATGGTCAACATAAAATAAATTTGAGAATATTTTTGGTAGACTTTTGTCTCATTTTTTGGGAGGGGGCATATTTTATTTTACTGACATTATTTTTGCCAGTTTCTGGACTCTTTGTATGCTTTTATCGACATAATTGTTGTTGTTGACTGTTTACTAAATAGAAAGAGAAAGAACATGGAGTTGGTGGGTAGAGAGGTGAGGAGAATCTGGTTAGAGTTGGGGGAGGTGAACCATTATCAGAATATATTCTCTAAAAAAGTTTTTTCAATGAGAAAATTTGAGATGAAGAAGGGATTGAAGAAGTTATCCCAGTGTCAGCTTCTGGCCCCCACAGGCTATCACATGTGTGAACATAGCTGCATACATGTACATACTACATACATAAATAGATTAAAAAATAGAAAGTGTGTTTTGGGTGCTGTGTGTATTTTCTTTTCTTTCTTCTTCTTCTTCTTCTTCTTCTTCTTCTTCTTCTTCTTCTTCTTCTCCTTCTCCTCCTCCTCCTCCTCCTCCTCCTCCTCCTCCTCCTCCTCCTCCTCTTCTTCTCCTTCTTCTTTTTTTTTTGAGACAGGGTTTTTCTGTGTAGCTCTGGCTGTCCTGGAACTCACTCTGTAGACCAGGCTGGCTTCGAACTCAGAAATCCACCTGCCTCTGCCTCTCAAGTGCTGGGATTAAAGGCATGTGCCACCACCACCCAGCTGTAAGTGTGTATTTTCATGAGTGAAATGGTCTGGGGGAGTCAAGATGGTTATTTAATCCCAATCTTACTATGTCACTACCTTGGAACTTTTTGGCAGATAGGTCAATTACCTTTGCTTTGTTTTTTCTCCATAAAAGAAGAGGACGCGTATGTTAGTTTCTATATGCCACAAAGAACCATGCAAATTTAATAATCTACACTGTGAGTATTGATGTGGAGCTACACTGGCTCGAGGTCTTGGCTGGGTGACCTTAAAGAAGCTATATGACCTCTCTGTGCTTTAATTCTTAAGCCACACATTGGAGGTCATTTGTCACAATGAGAATAAATGCGTATAAAACCAAGAGAGAGTTTTGAGTTTTTGTGGGTGAGTGAAGTTTATTTTCACACCTTCCTGAGGTGGGCATTGCTGTCTTCATTAAAGAGGAACACTTCAGAGACAGGTGATCTATTGGCTAGGTCTCTTCACCTGAAGTGTAGAGCCAGGAGCCACCTCTGCTAATCTGCTTCACTCTAGAGTCCAGGAAGTTAATGGGAGCCTTCTACTGCTGGATTCATTTCCATCCTGAAATAAAGGCAGAGTATCATGTTTCCTGGGCATTTCAATGCTCATAAAAGGTAATACGATTTTAGATTGAAGACACCTGAAGTTAGAGAAGTGATTTCATACAACTCTTTGCAGAAGAGTTCTGCTGCAATTTCAGTGAGTAATCTCCTCTGGACAGGGCGGGTCATCTCTTTGTCATCTGTGCCCCCCCCCC
>NW_022196899.1:23423908-23432465 GCF_008632895.1 Mastomys coucha
CCCCCCCTCCGAGTTACCTGCACCGTGGTTTCCCGTTACATTGTGATTTCAGCTTTATTCAGGGAACTTTATAAATCTTTGTTGAATGAATGACATCATTACTTCATTACTAAAATTGCAAGCTAATTACACCTTACAACTTCCCAGGCGGTGGTGCTGCGTTCTTATTTCCACTTTCTTCACAATATACAGGGGCATGAGCCAGTCCACACTTACCAGAAAACTTTAAAGGGGAGGAAGGCAAGCCACAACCTTCTGAACCTTTTCTTTTGTATCCATTCACAAGTCTTCAGCGACATTTAAACACTTAAATCGCTTGGTTCTTGCAGCAAAGTATGTGTCTGCTTGGATAATTGGATAATCTGCGTGATTGGAAGAGGGGCCCCACAAACTCTCAGACTTAGCACTTTTTTTAACGTTTAATTTTTGTTGGGAAGAAAGTAATGAAAGAGTTAGGATAGAACGGCCTAAAAGTGGCTGCCCAGGGAGAGCATACGAAATACTCTCTATACCCAGAGTAAGGGAGATCAGAGTGCCTGGCTCAGGTTGGGGAAGCAATCTGAGGAGTGGCTTGGCAAGGAGGGTAAAGAATAGTGGAAGGGCACAGAGAGGATCCACTTTAGTGTAAGCCTGTGTTGTCTCCTGTTAGCATAAGCATGTATTATTCCCCGTTAGTGTAAGCCTGTAGGATCTCCCAATAGTGTAAGCCTTCTTTGACTGGTTTCGGGTATCAGGTTGTCATTTTACCCCTCTTCATAAATTTGTTTGCAATGGTAGGTAACACATTTCCCGTTGTGAAAGGACATTGTTCGTGGAGACTTCATCCAAGAGAGAGTGATTTGGGGGGAACTCTGGAGCTCTGACATTATTCTGTTCTTGCAGACACTTTTAAGGAGATAAAAACGTGTTTTGGTTTAATTAAACACAGGTAGCAAAACTGTCCAGATGACAGGAGAACTGGCAGCTGCCTTGTGTAGTCATCTTTTCAGTGGCACCACTGGCTGCCTTTGTCTTTCCCCCAACTTGCCCAGGCAAAGAGAGTGCCGAGCATCCCAGACAGGGCATGCAGGGAGCCAGAAACGAGATGTTAAAAAAGAGACTCTTTTCTACCCGGAAACGGTACACAACCGGAAAGTTTGGTTTGGAATTGTGCGGTGTGTTAGCGAGTTCAGATGTTGGCTGCCTGGACTTCTTGGGACCCATTGCTTCTCATCAATGGTATCAGTCACCCACTTGCGTACACACAAAAGTTCATTAAATAGATTCTTTTGCTGTTGGACGGTGAAGCTATATTCGGCTGCGTTTGAGTATATGACTGGTCATTGCAACCATTGGTTCAAACTTTTAGGTGAACATGGCGGGGTGGGACACCCAAGCAACCTGAAGGATGCTTTACTGAGGGCTAGGCCAGTGGAAAGGTGTGAGCATATTTATAAGGTGTGCATCTGCATCGCTTCTGGCTGGCTCAGGGGCCTGGCCTCAGCTTTGGTTACAGCTGTTTTTTTCAAAGCTGTTAACCCCATCCCCAAAGCCTCAGAGGACCTTCATTTGAATTTCACAGCTCAGCTCAGCGATGTGATGTCTCATTTAATTGCTCAACTGTTTTTTCTTTCTCCCTAAAACTTGTGTTTTGTAACCATTAGAATATGCTTTGTACCAGGTTTAAAGGGATAAAATTGTGCAGTTATTCAAAACATGTTAAAACCATGTTTTCATAAGAATTTTGAATGATGACATTATTATTATTGCTAATATTATTATTTGTTATTTTAGTATATCATGTTTAAGAATATACTATACTTTAGATTCTATATTTTATAGATATACTATACTACATCTATACTTTATCCATACTTTGTATTTATGATTTATCTATAGAGGAGGATCTTAGAGTATAATTTTGTAGTCTTAGGAGGCAGCCTTCAGAATCCCACTCATTTCTGAGAATCTGTGTATTTTCATGAGAGAGAGAGAGAGAGAGAGAGGAAGAAAATAAAGGTGTGGATTTTGGTTGGTAGGGAGATAGGGAGGATGTGGGAGGAGTTGGGGAGAAGAAACCATAATCAGAATACATTTATGAAAAAAATGCATTTCAATAAAATATATTTGTAAAAAAGTAAACATGAAAAAGTTAAAGAAGTAAGTTGTTTTTATTTTTTCTTTAAGAGGGTTTCGAGCAGGAGGCTGGAGCAGTTTTGTCATATTCTGCAGAGGGTGAGCCAGAGAAAACAAAGGGAGTCTGGTCTACAGGCCAGGGTTGAAACAGGAAGTGAACATCTGCATGCCACCCATGGGAGAGGGGCAGAAACCGAGCATGGGTTCCCTGGCTGGTTTCTCGGCTGCCAGACTGTCATGCCCTTTGCCCGAGGAAACTTTGTGATTTCCTTTATGGTAGTCAAATATCTGTCGTTGAGGGTCCTCTTTTTAACTCTCTGCCGTCCTCATCTTCACCGCGCTGGGTGCCCTTTCTGTTGCAGAGCTCTTTAATGTCACCGAGAGACAGAGCAGGAAGCTGTGAGGCCACAGGCCAGGCTGGGATCTTCCTGGGGCCACAGCCCCTGTTCCTCGGACTTTCACTCGGTGAACAATTTTGGATGAAGGATTCTTTTAATAATTTTATAAGTGACCCATTTCTCCCTATGAAACTTCTGTTTTGAGAGTAAGCAAAAGGAAATGGTATTACTAACAAGCTTGGTTTTTGCTCATTCACACTTTCCTGCCCCTTGGATTATGGAAGTGGTGAGGAGAGCCTGCAGTAAGAAGACAGGATGCTAAACACAGGTGTGGAGAGCCTGCCCAGTGCAAGGTGGCTCTCCAGAGGGTTTGTGCAGAGACACCGGGCTAATTGTTCAGCATTTAAATATTTGTATTTGGGGATTCACATATTTCCATGAATAGGTCTGTGGGGAGGAGGTTTAGTAGAGTCTGATCGATGACTGATATAATTTAATTAGACTTCAGCTTCATAAATATGCAATGTTATTTGAA
Source organism: Mastomys coucha (assembly GCF_008632895.1). Classification (NCBI taxonomy): domain Eukaryota; kingdom Metazoa; phylum Chordata; class Mammalia; order Rodentia; family Muridae; genus Mastomys; species Mastomys coucha. The sequence continues at coordinate 23,426,897 of NW_022196899.1, forward strand.
TAAATAACATTGACTCACTAGGCTCCCTGAGAAAAATGCCAATTTGGCTTGCTTCAGAGCTGGCCACAGGCATTCTTATGTTGCTATAAGTGGGTAAAACAATTTGGTACTTTGAAAATTAGGAAAAAAGACCCAGTTTGATGGTGCAATTATAGAAACCAGTTGTGGGAGACCCACACAGCTCTGTTTTTGTTTGTTTGTTTGTTTGTTTGTTTGTACAGTTCTACAGGTAAATACTTCCGTCTTGAACCATGTTGTCTTTCAAAGCTTTGAGAGATACTGGTAGGCCCGCCTGCTCTTGCTCCTTGTTCTCAGCTAACATTACCAGCACAGACTATAGAGACTTTACAATGATATTAAAAACCACTCAGGCGACCCAAGAGACATTAGGTGTCAGGCTGAGATAAGGGAAGGGATCTTTTTTATTTTATTTCTTTAAAAAAAACTTTGTTAGGATCTGGGAATATGGCTCAGTCTGCCAAGTTTTTGCCAGGCAAGTATCTGAGTTTGCATCGCCAGCATCCACAGAAAAAAGGCAGTGGTGGTAGGAACATATAATGGATGCCCAGATGAGAGGGCCTTTGGGGATTTCTGGACATTTGTTCTAGTCAAATGGGTGAGCTCCAGCTTTACTGAGAGATCTTGTCTGAGTCTAGAGGTAGAGGTGATTGAGACAGACACCTGACTTCAACCAAAGACAAAGCAGAATTTCTTTGTTAATCTTAACCGGGGAAAATACTTCCTCTGTGTGAATGGACAGGTTAAAACTGGGAGATAATTTGATGGCAGTATCTTACTGGAGCCCTGTACATATAGCTACACTTCCTTAGAACTTTGCCTTCTCTCTCTCAACTGCTTTCTATTTCTGGCCAAGACTTTCCCCTCTTTATTTGTTGTTGATGGTTGGCTCGTGAACCTACTCTCCAGCTGATGAATCTGCAGATTTATTTCTGAGCATTTTCATCGGCTGTCCAAAGCTTGTTTAAAATCCCATCTGCGAATATTTTGCCTCTCCCTGTCCCTCCTGCACGTTTGGGATGGATAAAGCAGAGTTCTATTTTTATACCTACCACTCCCAGCGCTGTCTGCCTGCAGCATCCTGGTATCCTCTTTAAGCCACTCTGCTAGAGTCTTCGTGGAAATGAAATATGCGAGTAATAACTGGGAAGGCCCTTACTCGTGATGGATAACTACTCTTAGAAACACTGTCATTTGCAATTCATTAAATGCCTTATTTGCCATTTATATTTACTGAAAATTGATACTCCCATGTATTAGTTCTTTCTCAATGACAGATCACTAGTAAATGTATAATTAAAAGAGCTTAATTCCAATTTGTCTTCATTTCTCCCTGAAATAACTTTACAGTTGTCAGATGCGCAGTCCTCATTCCAATGTGTTCCTCTCTGCCAAGGCCCACAATTGTTCTTCCATTCACGAAAGGAAATGTCTTATTGTCAGCAGACCCAGATTCCAGCAATGCCTCTGTGAAGCTTTGGGCACCACTGAATCAGCTGGGGTGTGATCTTCAAGCTTCCTTGCATAAAAAGCATGTGACAAGGCAGTGCACTTGTTGAAGTTATCTGCAGGGGAAATTAAAGATTGGCAAAAGGCATCCAGGGATGCTGTACATGGACAGTCCCAATTCTCTTTTCTGCCAGAAGCTAGAGCCACCCTGAGGCGTGGTGACTGTAGTTAGTAAGTACTTGATGGTGGGGTTTAGGTCACACCAAAGTGCTGACTCATCTGAGCTGGGCACTAGGTAGGTTGGCTTCTCCCCGGCCCCTCCCTAACTTCTGTGATAAATCTCACTGCCTTCCTACCTCCCGTCACTTTTACATTCCTGTTCTTTAGACCTTAGCCAAGACTCCTGGTTGTTTAATATACCATTGTATTGTGTCATTCACCAAACGAGGTTTTCTAGACCCTATTTCTGTCACTGTCTTGATTTCCTTAATTCTTTTTTCAATAGAGCTTCGCTTAAAGGCGGACAGAATCCTACTGTAGGAAGACTTCCAGACTGCTGGCTGGTGCTAAACCCTCCTGCCCAGAGAGGCCAACAGGAGCTGTAGGGAGTTGGTCAAAGGTTTCAAGATACCTGTTGAAACATGCACTGAATATGATTAGCAGAGCGACTGATACCTTTCCAAGAACATGTACTGATTGATCGGTTAAGGGAAACTGGTGTGTGCCTCATTGGGCTCTACTCACGATTCTCATAGGGTGGTGTTTTGTCTGTCATCCCTTCTCTTGATGGGCAGTACAGCTTTAAATCTGTAGAGATGAGACCATGGCAGAGAAAGGATGGGGCTCTACGAGATCACATTTGTGTGATGTTCTGTGCTTGTATAGTTGAAGTCCCTTACTATAATTCTTCTCTGTTCTGTACCTTCTCTAAGGCTGAAACTGTGAGCACCACCCATTATAGAGTAGAGGCCCCTATGGAATATTAGAATAGGGCAGATAAATGGACATACTCCTTGAGGTAGGATCCCTACCTAAATTCCTCTCCTCAAATTCCATTGAAACATCAATATTTTTTCTTGTTTTGTCTCCTCCCAACCAGTTTCTTTTACAACTCAAAGTAGTAAAAGATGATTTCAGTAATTATTTACTAACAGCCCATCGTCTTTTAATCTTGGATGAACTTATTATCAGGGCAATAAATGGCAAGGATGAATTTGATAATTCTTTCAGAGTTTATTATTCCTTTGGTAGGCCATTGAAGGTTTATTACTCTTTTGTCCTGAGGTTGACTTTCATTGTCTAAATGAAATATTTGAATATATTTTTTAAGATTTATTCATGTTTTACTTGTGTGTGTGTTTGCCAACATGTCTGTCTGTGTGTCATATGGATGCTTGGTGGTGACTTTGGAGGTCAGAGGAAGGAATAAGATCCCTTGAAGTTACAAAAGGTTGTGAACCACCGTGTGAGTGTTGGAAACCTAATCTAAGCCTTCTGTCAAGAGCAGCCAGTGCTCTTAACCACTGAGCCACATCTCCAGCTTAGATTTGAATATGTTCAATTAAAATAGATTTGAACTACGGATTTCAATATTGATCAAATTAAAAGTTTACTGTCTCTTGGGGGGGGGATTAGATTTCCCAGCCCCAAGACTTCAGACTTACCTGAGAAATGCGTGTGACAAAAGTTTCTCTTCTTCAGCACATGCCTCACTGTCTTTGATGAGCTATGTTAGAGCCATTTTAGTTTCCCAAGGCTGAGGGGGGCAGATGGAATATACAACTTAATACTAGCAGTGAGTAATCATTACAAGCTAATGAGATTTGGGGTGCTTTTTCTTACTGCACAATCAAGTTTATTATGACTGAATAAATATATGAGTATTTTGAGTAATTTTTTACTTATGTGTCAATTATATGCCTTTACTTACTATTGATGTTGAGCGAGCTCTGAATTGTGTTTCATATTGTAATTGGTTCGGTTTATTTCTCTTTCAATATGGAAGCAGAATTATCCACTCCAAGTTTTTTTTAGACATAGTCAGTAGAACACAGAAGATTTAATTTTCATAAAATGTTGAAAAACTGATCTTTCTTTTAGTTGGCCTGACAGGTAATAGGTCAGCTATGGAGGACACTCTTGTGGGTTGAGGAATGTCTGGACTGAGGGCTTCAGACTTGGGATTCATGCTTACCCCAAACCAAATGAGAGCTCATACTTGGAGCTTACAAGGATGCTGGAGTACTGAGAGGGAGCTAGATTCTGAAATAGATAAACCCCAGTTTTTCTATTACCTAACCTAATAGACATTTACTTCTTAGTCACATCGTGGTCCAACATGGGCATGACTAACTCTAGTGACTGACTTACCCATGTAAGAGTTTATTCAGGGATCAAGATTTCAGTATTTTTACAATTCTTCCTCTTCAATACAGGATTCTAAAATCTGTAATAAAAGGGATCTTGGGGGAAGGGTGTAGATCAGCACCTCTTAACTCTGACAGCTCAGAAATGATACCTACCACTTTTGCACATGTGACTTTGGTGAGCCACACGGTCCCTGTTATACCAAGAGGAGTTTGAAGTATGGAAAGGTCCCTTGAGAATCTGCTATTCAGCAGCTACACCTTACCATGGAAGGGAGTGGAGTGTGCATCTTTCAGGTCCAGCAGACAGCTTTGCTGCACGTGGTAATCCCATGAAGCTTAAACAGAGAAGAATGAAGTGACTATTTGGAGGTGACTAGACACTCCAACTGTACCAGGAAACCTGGCCTCCATGTTGGGCGGACATTGATTTGTGCTGAAACAGACTTGTAAGCCCTCCCCTGGTCAACTGCTGGGATCAAAACTCCATATAATATTTGAGAATAACTTCATATAATTGTAAGCTAGTAAGTGCATGCTTACATCGCTTACCTATGTGCAAGCTGTCAACTTCCCCTTTCTGGAAGTGTAGGTGAGGCCCAGAGCTCAGCACAGATTGGAGGTCAGATATACAAATAATGTCCGGGAGGACTGCTGGCAAAGAAATCAGAAGACCTTACTGAGGGTCACACCAAGGGACAGCCTACAGAGGTAGAATGGAACCACGGCACTCACCTTGAGGGAGCTTGAGGAACATGGCGAAGGGGAACTCTGGGCAGGCGGGTAGGAAGACATCAAGAAGTTTACGAGAAACCCACAGCAGTGCAGTGGAGCTAAGTGGCCTGAAGGACAAGCCTGGTATTGGTGAGTAGAGTTAAGTGTAAACATCTGTAATGCAGGAGTTTCATGAGCAAACCTGTGAAGTGCTTTGTTTTCTTACCCGTCCACTGTCACGTTACAGATCTTTTTTTCTCTAGAGACCTCTGATTGGAATTTCCCCTACCTCTTGATTTCTTAGCTACTGTCCTCTGTGCTACAGTTGTAATCATTTGTTTACTTTGGACAGTTGCTCGTCCTGGCATCCATGCTTAGTTGAAGCAGAAGCTATGTGTCCTCTGACCCCAATTACATACTCATTACCTCACAGCATGGATGGAAAAATATGGACCCAACAGTGTGTTTAATCATTTATGAGTCCATAGTTGTGTTTATTGTTTTTTTTTTTAACTTCAAAATGTAGCTCCTTTGTTCAAATACAACTCTAAATGTTGAAAAATTTTAAGCTTTTAGAATAGAAAGATCACATGTAATCAGTTTTTGATGCAACTCCAGTGGGCGGATTATGAGTGAAATCAGATATCCCTACTTTGCGCTGCTCTAAAGCTGTTCAGCTAGACAGGCTTCTTAAACTACTCCACTCACAGCTCCTCTCTGTCTAATAGCTTTGTTAGATAAAACTGGGTATATAGGATCATAAAATATATACATGAAACACTTATAAATCATAAAAAGTATTTTGAAATAATTCCTTGGTATACATATAATTTTATCATATTAGATGTAAAAATAAATTTGCATCTTAGCGAGATAGGTAAGCTCGCTTCCTTTTACAGAAAGCCTTCTGAGCTGAATCTCTGATGCTGGGAGGCAGAAGCTAGCCTGGACTCTTGCTTTGTCTAATCCTCAGTGTAGAGTACAAAACAAAAGAAGTCTTTTTTTTTTTTTTTTTTTTTTTT
>NW_022196899.1:23432516-23435122 GCF_008632895.1 Mastomys coucha
CTGTAGACCAGGCTGGCCTCGAACTTAGAAATCTGCCTGCCTCTGCCTCCCAAGTGCTGGGATTAAAGTCATGCACCATCAATGCTCGGCTTCAAAAGAAGTCTTAAGACCATTTCAAAAATTATTATAAACTGGTCTAACCCTGAGCCAAAGTTAATTTAACAATTTGTTTTAATGGAATTCAAGTTAGTAATTTGAATAACAACTTAAAAATCAAATCCTCTATGGGGCCAGAGAGATGGTTCAGCAGTTAAGAGCACTTCTGATTTTCCAGAAGTCCTGAATTTGGCTCTCAGCACTCAAGTTGGGCAACTCACAAATGCTTATGAGTCCAGCTCCAGGGATCCAACACACACATGCACACACACACACACACACACACACACACACACACATACACACACACATGAAAATAAAAATAAATCTTAAAGTAAAAACTCTAGCAGAACTTAGAGGTATTCTGTTTTGATATCAACAGGCTGAGGAATCATGGAAGAAAAATATTAAAGTTTGTTGTCTGAAACTAACCCACTGCTTCTGGCCTCCAGAGGCACTGCATGCACCTGATGTAAACATGTAGGCAAAGCACCCATACATAGAAGATAAATAAGTTAGAGAAAGAAATTGGGATCATTTCATAACATAACAAAGTTTTGTTATGTCTTTGTGGATAGAGTCATGACAAGGGCTGCCCAAAACTGCCAGCGAAAAGACACATCCAAAAGTCTGAAGGGTTCTGTCGTGTTGGGGAGTCTTTGGTGAATGGTGGTGTAGTCATTTGCTCTTGCCTTATCTATATTGGTAACCTTGATGCAGAAAGAATGCTTCATAGGTTTCACAGATGTCTTTGCTGGATGTTGTAGACAGTTTGAAAGAGAACCCAGCATGTTATAAATGACTTTTTTATCAAGTTGGAACTCTGCTCTGTGACCTACAAATGGCCACTCAGGAGTCACTCGTGCAGACTTGTTCGTTTAGGTTGAAGAAATTAATTGCATAATTATTGTCTGGCTTGACAGCAAATTCAAGCGGAGAGTAATTAGTTGAACAGAAGCTCTGTATGAGTAAGAGATAGCAAGCGGCTTCTGCGGAGCTGGCATTCACTTAGGGGGCAATAAAGAAGTAAATCAGTTACGAGGTGACACACCCCTGCGCTCAGTGTATGAGTCAGAGCCCATCTAGAGTATGCCTTATTGTATCGGTTGATACGTTTGAAGAAAAGACACTGACAGTCAGGGGCACAAAGCTGAGGATGAGATAGATTATGAAGAGTTTGCAAACTGTGTTCTAGCAGAACCCATAGAAGTTATTTAATTAGGATAAAATAGGGACATTGAATTTTATGAACTCAGATATCTGAGGATTCAAGCCAGTAGAACGGTATTGGAAGACAGATCTCGTTTTGATAGGAATGTGGAGGGAAAGGGACTGGTGGAGAAGACTGTATGATCTGAGTCAAAGATTTATGAGCTCTACCCAAGAAAATGGCAAGCCATCTCCTCTGGGTTAGGCATAGAGTGAACGACTGGTGACTTGGGAGATGAGGCTGACATTGTAAGCTGGGACAGATAGCTCCACCTTTGAGTGTGACACCAAACTGCATGTTTGCCTCAGTGGGATGCAATCCAAGGTTTATAAACTAAGGACTAGCCATGGTAATGCCGATGGTAACAATAACGTTTGTGTTAATTTAGATTCCACATAAGCGCTGTAAGCTACATATTGTATTCTTGTGTCATACATAAGAGAGCAGAGGCCCAGAAGTCCAAGAATATCCCCAAATTCACAACATATTTTAAGTGACAGCATAGCAGCTTGGCCTTGAATTTGCCTAGTGTCCCCTGGGAGTACTGAGGGGGCTGAACTGCTGGCTCCAATGGGCCTGTGCCCTTCCATGTGTGCTGCACCATAAGAACACCGTGTCCCACTCCAGATCCCATCCTGGACTGGCATTTCACTTGCCTCTGCTACTTGGAACTACCAGACAGAAAAACAAAGCACTAGAGATAGAGAGGAAGCAGATGACTTAGAAAACAGTGATTAACAAGCTGTGTTTACTTTTTGGATCCTGAAGCCTTTCAAGCTCAAGTTTGAACACTGAGTCTTGGGCGGTGTATCCTGACTCCGGTTCAGGCCAAGAATTGGGTGTGTCTAATATAGAGAGTGATTTAAGAGTAATTTAAGTTTGAGTACTCCCACATGAACAGTACCCCAGATACATAAGGTTAAATTCTGGCTTTGCAGACATTTACAAAAAGAGACCCTTTGGCCGTTTGTTCAACTCCTCCTGCTGCCTGAAGGCCTTGCAATTTTGTAGCTACTTGGGTGGCACTGATATCCAGATAAAGGTTGGCTAGAGCTGGGGCACTCCTGTCCACTCTTGCCAAATAAGTCTCAGTTGTTAGCATCAGGGCCTCCAAAACCTGTGGCGTCACATGGGCGGGTCTCACAGACCTGTTGCCGGGGCAACAGCCGCCATATTCCCAGAATCCATTGGGCTCACCTTCCACCTTTACCTGTGGCCACTACGTCAGAACCCATATACATATATATGCGGGGAACATTCCTCTCTCTCTCTCTCTCTCTCTCTCTCTCTCTCTCTCTCT
>NW_022196899.1:23435371-23445408 GCF_008632895.1 Mastomys coucha
CCTTCCTCTCTTTCCGTTACTACCCCCTCTCCCTCTCAATTAAACCTCTTACATGTGGACCTGTTTGGGCCTAGTGTGGTATGTTCTGACGCGACCCGCCGTTCTAACACATCGTCAGTAATCATCAATAGGAGAGATTGGGTATCAGATGAAAGGTAAGCAAGGCCACGGCTGTGGGTTTATAAACCTCCCTGGAAAGTCCTTGCTGTGGCCTGTGAGAGATAGCTCAGCTGGTCCGGGTGCTTGCTGCTGAGGCAACCTGAGCTCCATCTCTGGGCCTCACATGATTCTCCCAAATTGTCCTCTGACCTTCACATGCATGCCATGGAACATATGTACCTACACATGCATCTCCAAATAGCAAATTTATAGATGAACACTAAGAGTCTTTTACTGAGTCACCTAGGTTTAATTGCAGTACTCTAGTGGCAGAGACAGTAGGATTGCTGTGACTTTGAGTCCCGCCTGGTCTGCATAGCAAGCTCCAGGTTAGCCAGGGCTGCATAGTGAGGCTCTGTCTTGGAAAAACAAACAAACAAGCAACCCCCCTCCAAACCAACTAAAGAACCTTATGAGTATGACCTTAGAAACTATAAATGAAGGTTAAATCCTGTCCTATTAGTGCCGGTTAATGAGCTTATTTATCTTGTTGCCTGGTAAGGGGTGTGTGTGTGTGTGTGTGTGTGCGTGTCTGTGTGTGTATCTGTGTGTCTGTGTGTCTGTGTGGTGTATGTATCGTATGTGTGCATGGTAAGGGGTATATGTGTGTGTGGTGTGTATATGTGTGTGATGTGGTATGTGTATGTGTGTGTTTTATGTGTGGTATCTGTGTGTGTGTGTGTTTTGTGGTGCATCTGTGTATGGTATCATTTATGGATGTGTGGTGTGTGTGTGCATGTGTGTGTGTGTATGTGTGTGTGCATGTGTATGTGTGTGGTATTTGGTGTGTGTGTGGTGTAGTATGTGTATGTGTGTGTTTGGTATGCAGTGTGTATGTGTGTGTTGTGTGTGTGGTGTGATTATATGTATGTACATATGGTATGTGGTATGTGTGCGTGCTCAAGAGTGTATGTGTGTGTATGTATGTGCATGTATATGTGTATATGGTATGTGTATGGTATATGTGGCATGGCATGTGTTTGTGTGTGTATGGTATACAGTGTATATGTGTGTTGTGTGGTACGTAAATGTGTGTGCATGTGTGGTATGTGCTGTGTGTTGTATGTAATGTGCATGTGTGTGGTGTAGGTGTGTGTGTGTGTGTGTGTGTGTGTGTGTGTGGTGTGCATGTGTGCATGTGTATGTTTCTGTTGGCCTATTTCTTTTCTGGGAGACCCAATGTTAGTTCAGTTAGGAGTATAGCTTTTCTTTCCTGTAACCATGTCTACAGGGCATCACCATGTTCTTATTGGTGCTGAGGCTGTTTTGTGGTTGTTCAGGCATCCTAACTGGCCCTGTGCTGTGGTATGCCAGATGAGCGCAGGACCGTAGCGTGGACACCAGCCACTCTCTCAGCTCTCCTTTTGCTTCCCCACTCTCTCTCTCTTTCCCATTTCTGTGTATTTTGCTTCCTCTCCGACTTTTTTCCATTCTGGAATCTTAGTCCCCTTCTTCAGTTGCCCTCTGTTCTCTTCCTCTTGGAGTCCACCCTCAGCCTCTCTTCTGAAGTTGGCTGACCTTGGCCCATGGGTCACTTTGCCAGACATCACGAGGCCTTTCCTGAAAAGCCACTTGGAGGTCTCTGTGCTTGCATGATGGGATTGTTTGGGGACTATTTTCTCAGTGGTTGATCTATCCAGGGGGACTATGTGGGTGTGGGTGAAGTATGTGCTTTCTGTGTGCAGCAGATGGTGCTAACCCCTAGTAGGACAGTAGCATGTTGGTGGGACTTCCCCCTTTGTTTCTTGAATCCCATTCTTGTTAGTGATGTGTGAGTGAGTGGCATAAGGGGCTCAAGTTCAAGCTTCCCCTGTAACTCATCTAGCATTTGCATAGCTATCTTCTGCCATATGGTATGGGTACAAGATGAATGGGAATTCGGGGGTCATATTGTACCTGAATTACATACACCACTATTGATCTCTGGGGAAGTCTGCTTGAGAGGCCAGAAGATGGTAGCTAAATTGACAATGTGTTTCTCCGAGGGGGAAGAGAGAGAAACATCTGCTTTTATAATAGTCTGCTTGTCTGGATAGCTATATGCCATTTGGTGTTCCAGAAGACTTTCAGCAAACATACTGGTACATTGTAATGACTCAGAACTTCCTGTTTTGTGATTTTTTTTAAAAAGAATGTCTTGGGAGGATGGTGATGCTCACAGAATTCTGGATTGTTTAAAGCTAGTCTCAGTCCCCAGGTTATCGCAGTGGAAGATTGATTAGGAAGCTCCATGGGATAGAAAACAGATGACGGGTCAGCCCACTGCTTTCCTCTTCTGTGCAGTGTTTGTTGACACTGTAGTGGGACACAATGAGCTTACTGTTAGAGAACCTAGGGCCAAGAGGTGCAGGGAGGTACTCTACAGGATGCAGAGAGCCCATCTAAGCTGTCTCTCTCTGCTTTACAAGCTCCTCTCCCAGAGGGCTTCCAACACTCAGACTACAGTAAAGAAGACTGGGGTCTGGAGATAGAATTCAGATGTGGATCGGCCCTCTGGTGATTTAGGTTCTGTGCCCCCTTCCAGAAAAAAGGAAAGGAAGAACAAAAGTAACAAAAAGAAGAAGAAAGAAGAAGAAGAAAGAAGAAGAAGAAGAAGAAGAAGAAGAAGAAGAAGAAGAAGAAGAAGAAGAAGAAGAAGAAGAAGAAAAGAAATACTGGGATGACTTGCCTAAGATGGATTGCCACAGATTTCATGAAGAATTTGAGGGACTGAAAAATTTCTGGGTGTCATTGGAGGATGGAATGATTTTTCTGCCACTTACAAGCAAAATCTGTATCTCCAGCATCTAATATTTGACTCAGAAGCATCAGATTTAAGAGTCTGGATATGGACATGTGTGTGTGTGTACATATGTATATATACATATACATATATATATATGTGTGTGTGTATGAATGTGTACATGGATGCAGATATGTATGTGTGCTATGTGCATGGTTATGGATATACATATATATGATGTATATGTTTATATGTGTATATATGTGTGTATGTGTATATATATATATATGTATATATATATGTGTGTGTTACATAGATTTACGCAGCCACTGTTTCCCAAGCTTTGGGAATTCTTCAGTTCATGATCATGTCTTGATCAAGTCTGGGTTAGCTCAACTTTAAAATGGAGAAGTTAGGCTAGAGTTTAGGAAAGACCTCTCTCCACACAGTCCTCTGTGATCAGAGGTTCATCTCTTCAGAGCTTGAGCCATCCCACCTGCAAAATGGATTCTTAAGTAGAATTTGTGCTCAGAGGGATGATGGGATCAGTAGATGCTAGACAACTAGTGAGGTGAGGGGGTGTTTTGTGCGAAGGATAGTGCCACTGAGTGCTATCATCTCGTATTGCAAGGAGTTTCTCGATTTTGACGGATTTTCATATGGTTTTATATTGAATATATTTGAATTTTCACGGCATTTAAATTATTCCCAGGCTGCTTCTAGGGAAATGAAAAGGAAGAAATAAGTGAGCAATGATGACGACTTGTGATATTTATTTACTCTTAATTCAAGCTGGGCTTGGACAGTCTTCTCCCTACCAGCCAAACCTTGTTGTGAAACTCAGTGACTTTGGAACTGGCGCTGAGCATGACAGTCAAAATGCTCTGCTGTGGAAAATGAAAGCAAAGGCCACTGACAGGGCCAGACAGAGCCTCGGATTTCTGCGTAATTAGCATGGGGTTTCCCAAAGTGTGGGCTGTAGACTAGAAGGGAGGATGGAGTGGTTTTAGTGGTTCATGGGCTGTGTACTCAGTAGCCTTGAACCCAGAAGTGACAGGCATTTCCCTTCAAGGGACTGTTCTTTCCAATAACTCAAAAAGATAAATGTGGCTTAGTTTCTGCCATTCAACAGAAAGGGAGGAGCTTTGCACGGTAACAGAAGTGAGCTAGATTTAATAATTAAAATAAATTCACTCTTCGCAAACAATACTGATTTGACATTTAAAATTACTCTTTTATAATTAGCTTGAGGGATGTTGGTCAGTAAGAAAAACCAGTAAATAGCTATAGTTCAGCGGATGAGGAGGAGGAGGAAGAGGAGGATGATGATGCAGAAATATTTGTGAAGAAACTATCAGGCTGAACAAAGCTTGGGAAACAGTGGCTGCAAATATCTATGTAATATATCTATATACATATATATCCACATATACACATCCACATATATGCATATATCCATTACCATATATATAACACAAATATGCATGTATACATCTATGCGTACATTCATGGACATATATACATCTACATCATATATAACATACATATATACATCCACATCCATATATATCCATATACATATATGTATACATATATAGATACACATATACATACATATATTATACAGACATTATTTTTTTTAAGAGCTAAAGTAGCGGCTTGAAGCCAAGACACTGAGTGGATGCTGTGGTCCTTCTGCAGGGACTTGGTGCTCTGCTGCTGCAGAGCTGCACAGAGCCCCCATCGGGGTTGACAGAAAGGACTTCATGTACTTTCAGAGATGCAGATGTTGGGGTCTCTCTAATCCCATGTGCGTCTGAAAGCTTCCCTCTTCCAGGCTCAGCAAAGTTTCACGAGGTTGAATTTGGGGGTAGAACATTTGGAATAGTGACAAGTGTGGCCTGAGAGAAAAAAAATGCCCCAAGCTGCCAGCTCCCCTGTGGGCACTGGACTGACCTCGGTGCCTCTGTGAAATGGCCACACCGTGCACACCCAGAAAACCTTGAGTCTGTTTATCCAGGTATTTTTTATTTTTTATTTATTTTTTGTTCCTGTGCACAGTTCTGTGTTTTGCTCTGGAATTCGTCTTTCCTTCACTCCTGGAGGCTCAGTAGATACTGACTTTGCGATGGTGTAGGTATTGTGACAAAAAGCTGATCTGAGTTTCCATCCCCAAAGAGAGAAGCCAGGTTTCTTTCTTCATCCTGTGGAGGTATCCGAGCCATGCTCACTCCATCTGTCAGCAGTGCTGGGACTATTCAAACAGCCATAGATGAGCAGTCTGGGACTCCTCCTACATCCTCCTTGCAGGACTTTCAGCAAGGACTGAGTTGGGTTTCAGGGGGAGCTGGCACTTGGCTGCTTTGATGGATGGTCAGGCAGCTCGGGCAGCTCAGACCACCAGCGGTGGCTGAGGTGGTGAAGTGTGTCCCTGTTAACACCATTCTGGGCAGTGAGCTGGAGAGGGAGCGAAGCCCAGGAAATGGACCTGTGCCGATGGTGGGAAGAATGACCCACAGCAAAGTTCACTGCTTTCCTTGGGCTACTCAGCCATCCCAGGGCTTAGAAAGAGTTGAGAATCTTAGCATGAGAGACCAGAGAGGTGCATAGACTCTCTACAAAGGTGTTACCTGCATGTGTGCTCTTGCAAAGGCACAGCTTTTCAATGCTGTCCTTAAGGATGCTTAACTGGGGTGTACTCAGTCAATAGAGTGCTTGGAAGGCAAAGCCCAGAGACCTGAGCTCTATCCTTAGAAGTCTTGTAGCAAAGCTAGGTGTGTGCTGGATAGAGCACATGCAATCCCAGCACCGGGTAGGCAGAAACAGGCAGCTCCCTGCTGCTCTCTGGCCACTTAGCCTAGGGGAGTCATGAGTCTAAGGCCAGTGAGATGCTTCGTCTCAAACTCTCAAGAAGGTGGATTACGTCTGAGGGATGTGACCTCTGACCTTGAATATGGGCACACCCACATCCCTACCTTGGAAACTCACCTCCTTGCTTGATGCCTGACGCAGGATGTCAGATGAAGGAGGGAGAGCCCAGACTAAGTGTAACAGTTTACCTGCACCCAACAGCCACTTTCTGATTGTACTGCCTGTGCCCCAGCATTAACTAGCTTGGTGCCTTACTTCCCCAGAGCCTCTACTACAGACCTTTGAATCTTCCCCAAAGTCCCAGACTCCTTGTTTACTCTTTGGAACCCTGATGGCCCACCCTTTCAGCATGGCCTCTGAACTCCATCGCCCTATGGAATGAGTGACTCCTTTCCTTGGGACCACAGGATGAGTTGTGTGTTCCCAGACAGTGCAAGTTAGTTGCCTGCTTCACTACACTATCGGCTTCACACACAGGACAGTGTCTCATTCACGATACAATCCACACCCTGTAAAGAAGGTTCCCCATGTATGCTAACTCTAGTAGAGTCTTTTAAACAATGATGAGTGTAACCTCTAGCGCCATAAAAATTAAACAAAAAAACCCTCAGAAGCAACAATGTGCAGTAAAAATTAATTTGAAAATTTTCCTTCCATATACTGGTAGTGAAGTACTTTGCTTTTATAGGTCTCCCCTGTGCTGTAAAACTCTTGAGCGTTCTAAAAATATTTTAAAAAGTAGGCATTTAGAACCTCTTTAATGAACTATTTCCAAATGTGGCTGAGATGTGTGAGATTTTTCCCTGCATCTGATGTAAGACCAGTGTTGGGAGATGAGGACTAAGAACTTTAGGGTTCTTGGCCCACAGATGGTCAGGTGTGCTGAAGGTCTATAGGTGGCAGGTGACACTGTTCTTGGGGAGACTGAGGGCAAGGTTGAGGTCCTTATGGGTAGTCTTCTTTGGAATTGAAAGCAAGCACTTCCTGAACCCTTGGGAACTAGCTCATGCATGCCTAACTCCTCCTAGACTTGAAATCTACAGTCCTGAGGGCTCCACCCCACTGGTGCTCCAATCACTGCACTGCTGAAGTCTGCAACCTGAAGGAATGACAGCTTTAGTCACCCTTCCCAGAACTGTCAATTAATTACTGTCCTTTCTTTGGATTTCTCAATGGTTTCTGTTTGTGAGTGCTCTTTGGTAAAGGGTGTCTCTCTTACAAGTGGACATCAAGAAGACAGAGTTTAGACTAAAAGCACACCAGGAACCAAGACTTAGAAAGAGGGTCCAGGGACCAAAAATGAACTATCAATTATTTCCTTTACTCCTAAGAGCTTAGCTTCACATGCTCCCACTAGAATGTGCTATTAGGAATTCAATATTACATTGCAATTCAGGTTGATTGTGATACTTGTTTTAATCTTTTCACATGAGTGCATATGTTGAAAATACCGGATGAGGAACAATTTTATACTCTACCTGAAAAAATGTGTTCATCTACAATCAAGTGACAACCTACAGTGTTAAATTAAGTTCAGTGCAAGAATTCATTGACACATTTCTTTCTATGCTTGGCTCATGCCAATGTGTATTGCATGCAGTATGGAAAAGCATTTGTTACTGTGTTAAAGAACATCCTTCCCTAGTGGTTTCAGGTGTGAGCATGTGAGTAGTGAGACTTCTAATAGCTGGTGGCCTGTCACTCCTACATCAGGTCTCTGAGGCTCAGTAAAGGCTAACACATAAAATGGCTTTCATGTCTTCCTTCAACCCTCACCGTGTAGTTTTTGTTGGGCCTTGTATGCCTCCTTTTACTAGAATCCACTCATAAAACTGTCAGTGAACCCTTTTACATTTTTGATTGCTGGAACTTGCTTTAAGCAGAGCTTAAAAGGGTTAACTGATTAGCCGCCCTTTAAGTTGCAGACATCAGCATCTTAGTGATGTATTGGACACTTGCACATCCCTTAGAAAGCAGAGTGATGAGTTGTGTGTGTGTGTTCACAACAGTTAAGGTATTTATGAAAACCTATTAAGAACCGAGAAAGCGAAATGCTTAACTTACTGGAACTTTGGGAATAGGAGAAACAGGGATGAGCTGCAACAGAGAAAGGGAAAGAAGTGTTAAAAATCACATGAGACTGTGAAAGAGAGAATAGTCACCCAGAATCTTCCAGGGCTCCAGCATTTCTGAGATAAACGTGTGAAAGGGGCACTATGAATCCTACTGCTGCAAGTCAGGTGTGCTTAAAGCATAAAGGTAAGGGAGGATGCTTAGCCCATAAGGCTCGAGCTTGCTGTCTTTGGAGGGAAAGGATGGCAAACCAGCCTCTGAGCTGCTGTCTGCGGTTCACCTCATGGGTGGGGGGAGAGGGACAGGCAGAGCGGTTCACCTCATGGGTAGGGGGATGTGAGGAACAGGCAGAGCGCCCCTGGAGAATTTCTAAGGTCTGCAGCTGGCCAACCTCTCCATTATCCACTTTAAGGGCAAATGCATGTTAAGGCAGCAAGATCCATCCTTTCTTCCTCCCCACACCCCTCCCATTAGGACTAGTTTTCTAATGGAGCCATCAAGAAATGTATGCAGACTAGTTTTGCCTTATACAGTATTGTGAGTGGAAATGCAAAGGGCCTTCAGGCTTAAAAGGTGGGGAGCTGGGCAACAATTGCTCAGATAGACAGCAGATGTTATAAAAACACAAGTTCAATGTCATTGGTCATCCAAATTCCTTCTGGCATTGTATACCACTCTTAACACCAAAAGGGGAAAGTCACAGGGAAATGTTACAAGGATTTTTTTTTTTTTTTGCTCTGTCACAATCATCATTTCCTCAGGTAAACTTATGAATAAGATGAGATTTGGGAAGAGCTCATAAACAGCTATTAGAGAAAAGTTACATACCAGGTATGGTTCGTGTGACACACGCCTAACCCCTGAGGTCAGTATGGCAGTTTCTGACGGGCAGTGTCTTTGAGAGTAAGTCTGAAATGTCTGACTTGATTTTGGAATCTGTGATTGCTGTTCCCTTGATGGGAATGATTACTGATTGCTGCTGGTCAGTTGCCTTGAGGTCTCAGATGGAAAGGAAGTTCATATTGCCAAATGTTTTTACTGGGTCCTAATGACAGATCACCTAAGAGCATCCTTCCTCAACAATTAACTTCAATTGAGAAGACCAGTAGAGCCCTTCTGAAGACATTTACGAGCAAGAGAGCGATTTGCAGGAAGACAGAATCTCAGCCTTTCAGATGAAAGAGGATAGCAGGGTTGGAGTCTTTCCTCCTGATACACTGCTTGTGTTTCCATTTCCAAAGCAGGGAAATGGATGCTTTTCACAGAAATGAGCCCCAACCCCAAAGCTCACACAATTACTAAAAACTTGGATTGCTTTATGGGCATCAACAAGTGAAGGCTATTATTAGGTGTATTTAATATGTAATAGGCAAAGCTTAGGATTCTGGAAGAAAGGAAAACGTGTGAGGACATCTTTATCCAGTGAAGAATGAGAGGAGGGGTGCTCGCTTTGGCAGCAATATACTAAAATTGGAATGATCGAGAGAAGATTAGCATGGCCCCTGCGCAAGGATGACACGCAAATTCGTGAAGCGTTCCATATTTAAAAAAAGAAAGAAAAAAAAAAGGAGAGAAGAGGGAGCAGGTTAGGAGATGCTTGACTCCCTCCCCTTCCCCATCTCTTCCCTTCCTCTCCCCCTCCCATTTCCTTATCCTCTCCCCTCCCCTCCCCTTCAGAGTGGTGTTTCTGAAGTGAGTATAAGAAAAAGAATCAGAGAATGAATACTTGGAGCACAGAGACTCCAGAAATTTTAAACAAATTTACAGGAAATGTGTTTTGTCTTAGGCTAGCCTCCAACTCCCTGTGTAGCTGAGGATGACTTTGAACTTCTGATCTGCCTTCCTCCTTTTCCCAGGTGCTACAATTACAGGCATGCTCCACCATGCCCAGTTCTCCGATGTTATAAATTGAACTCAGACTTTGTGCCTGCTAGGCAAGTACTCCACCTACTGAGCTACATTGTTAGAGCACAGCAATGCCATTTTTCTAGTCAATAACCATCATTATTAATTTGTTACTTGTCAATTATTTATAACCACATGTTGGCAACTGTGTGTCATTTAGCTCTTTACAGCCAAAAAGGCACCACCATGCTGTTTCCAAACGTCATATTTTTCTTCCTTCCTTTCCCCTCCCCTCCCTTCCCTCCCTTTCCCCTCCTCTCCCCTCCCCTCCCCTCCCTTTTCCTCCCTTCCCCTCCCCTTCCCTTCC
>NW_022196899.1:23445539-23454169 GCF_008632895.1 Mastomys coucha
CCCTTCTCTTTCCATTTCCTTTCCCTTCTCTTCCCCCTTCCCATCCTTTTCCTTTCTTTGGGACAGCCTTCTCTGTCCCAACTCTGAAATTCAGAAGGGCTGAGAGCTTTGGGGTTGCTCAGAGATTTCAATCTTCATGAGAAATCCCTTGTCAGCTACAAAGCTAGTCTGTTTTCCCATAGGGGCCGGTCAAAATACACACACATTAGTAAAGTAAATCGGTTGGGGGGAGACACTGCTGGGTCTAGCTGTCCAGTGAGAAGTGGAAATGTTTGCGGATACCAGACGGTGTGTCTGGCTACCTTGAGGGTAGACTCTCAAGGGAGAGTCCCTGTTTGGTCTGGGAAAACAGCTCTGTGTTTACCACCGGGGAAAGGCCTGGGGCTGAGTGACAATGAGCAGGCACAAGCATCAGGACAAGCCTCTGTTCTAAATGTCTGTCTCATTAGGAGAACTAGAAACATTTTTCTCCCCCTAGCATGCTTCTCTGGGATAGAGCAACCCAAAGATTTGCTCCTGACAGAGGGGACAACCCGCTCTGAGACTGGACACTTGAGGGGATGTGCTTTTCAGTGGATGTTACACCCAGTGGGTGTCATTTCTATAGCAGCAACTCAAGCTGTCCTGTGACTTCTCTCTGGTCACTTTCAGGGACCTGTCTGTCAGAACAGAAGGTTTGGCCTACTTCAGAGGGGTCTGCTCAATCCAGTCTCACTTCCTGAACAAAAATTATTTTCAACTTAAACATCCAAGAGGATAGTGTATCATGAAGGTGGAGAGACACTGAGATCAGGAGAGACTACCCATCAGCCTATGAAGTATTTATTTCAGCTTTTGTGAAGGGAGGCTTAATTCAAGTCATGTAAGAACCCACTCATTTCCCAGTAGTGAAGTACTGTTCACAAAACTGTTGAATGGAATGCTGGGAGATATTGTACCCAGACCCCGTGGCCTCATCTCTGTGATCAGGCCCAGGCTGGAAGAACTTTAATAATAATGACTTTTAAGGATCAGATGCATAATGGAATCAAATGTTAGGGGAGGATGGCAAATGATACAAAATAGGTTGACAGTAACTGAGTAGTCCTGTTTAACAAGCATCATCAGAGTTAAAGGCCGTTTGGAATGTGCAGTTCAGAAATAGCCGAGAAAGCACAAAGAAAGAAGGTGCATGGAAAATGCGTGTGCACATGCACACACACACACACACACACACACATACACATGCACATGTACATACATGTACATACACATATGTACACATACAAACACACATACACACATATACATATATGCACATACATGCACACACATGTACATACACATACGTATATACATACATGCATACATACACATGCATACACATATACATAGATATACATATATCACACACACCATATACATACACACATACACATACATACTCACATGTATATACATATACACACATACATATATACACATACACACATATACACATACATACACATATGTATACCATATATCATACATACCACATACACACACACATACACATGCATACACATGCACACACATACATACATACATGCACACATACACAGTACATGCATACACACATACATACATGCATATATACATAAATACACACATACACACATACATATACATACATACACATACACATATACACATTGCACACACACGTACACACACATATACACACACTGCTAGTGGATTCAAAGAAGTGCATGTATGCTTGTATGTATGTTTGTACACATATACTAGGGTTTTATGAGACCCAACATTTTTCTTCTCTGTAAAGATTTGTAGCTGTTTTCTGAGTAGAGAAGATGGTTCAGCAAGTAAAGGGATTTCTGCCAGCCTCATGACCTGATCTGGATGCCAGAAACCCACTTGGTGGAAGGAGAGAAATAACTTCCACTAAGCTGTCCTCTGACTTGCACACATATGACATGAAATAGCTTGTGCATGCACATACTAAAATATAATGAAAATTTATTGGCGAGCTTCTTGTCTTGTTTTAAGGTGTGAGTTGGGTAAATAGAGAAGATGCACAGCTATACATCGTCTTGTTCCAATCGTCATCCACCTGCCAAAAACTTAGTTCCATAAGAGTTGCCAACATTAGACTCTACCTTCACAGGATGAGTATGTGTGCTGTCACTGGTGTGTCATTTCCATGCACACCATCAATCCCAGGAATACTTATTTACTCACTGAAGACTGTAGCGTGACCATTCCTTACTATGGAGCATGACACATTTGAATAGAAGCACTGGGGCAGCTTTCTGTGCGGCTATGGCCACGGTTACACATTTTCAATTATTATCTTTGTGGGTTTGAGGAGACATGAGTGGTTCTAGGTCCCTATAGGTGGATTGTTTGGGCTCACTCTCCAATCAGCAGGTACTGACCATGAGAATGGTTGAGAGAACTTTTACTTCTCCATTCAGGGGTATGAAGAAGGGCTTCACCTATAGTCCTTGCTGGGATTTGACTCATGCTTGATGACATCTGCTTCCTTGTTTTAGGTGCCGCATATATGCAGAAGCAGTGTTTGATGTCAGGTGGTTTCTGCCTATTGTCCCTGTCTCCTCATTCTTCTCTCCTCCAACCCTTTCTCTTTCTCTCCTTCCTCTCTCCCATTTCCCCTTCTCTTTCCTTCATGCCTTCCCCTCCCCACCTTGGGTATCAAACCTGGGACCTTGTACCTATTAGTCAAAGCGCTGAATCATTGAGCTACACTCCCAGCTCTCTAACTTTCTTCTCATTCTTTTCATCTCATCTTTGGCTCAGTGGAGAGTTTCTTTCTGGAGACAGTGAAGTACGGAAGTACTTCCCTCTGAATTACACACTGTTCTTCCTTCTAGTGACCATGACCTGGGGTCGTCTGAGCCCACAGGCTGTTCTCTTAAGCATCCTGTGATATGGTCTGAGAGTCCTCAAGGACATGGCTTGCTTTTACTAGTGTTTGATCTTATCTTGAAAACTCTGGTGCCAGGGTAGTGCCAGGCACACAATAGGAGCTCGTAAAAGACAACTGATAAAGGCGATTAACCCGATTTACAAACTCTCGTTGTCTTGCCTTTTTTATTCTGACAAAAAAAAAAACCAAAAAAACCAAACGTCTCAATAATAAGTGAGCTAATCTTTGCAGAGCTAATCTTTGCAGAAAGGCAGAGGTTGGAGTTATGGGATATGCTTAGTACTAAGTACAGCACCTGTCCTTACTTAGTCTGGAGTACCCTCTCTGCCCTGTGAAACCCAAGCTAGGTGGGACATTTGGTATGCAGAGAGTTCCAAGACCAGAAGTGATGAGAGTCTGACTCACTTCTTTTAAGGATGAAGTGACTTCTGTTACTGTTGCCGTGACAGCTCATAACAGTCAGTATGGATACAAAGGGCTCAAGTTGTCATCCTTATTTTGTTTCCAGCTTTTGTAGTGCTGGGACTCTGACCTTGGTATGCGAGGCATTCACTCTGCCACTTGTCCATATCCCCAGCTCAACAAATGGTCAACTTTTAAACTTGGCACCTGATATCCCTTGTTTAAAAACGTTGTTTAAATTTATCTGTACGTAAGTGAGTGCGCATGAATGTGCTTGCACACATGTACAGGGGTTGGTTCTCTTCTTCTACTCAGATCTTCAAGCTTGGCAGCAAGCACCCTCACTCAGCAAGCCATCTCACCAATTCCCTTATGCATACAGTTCTTAAGAAGGCTTCTGCTTAGTCTCCTTGGAGAGGGAAGGGGAGCCAGGAGCCGACTGTATCATGGCAGAGCCTGAATCACCAACCATGCTCTGATGGAGTGAGCCAAGTGAAGGCCAGCTTGAGAAGTTTTCCATTGAACAGCTCCCACTCGAGCATCTTTCTCTCCAGAAACATAGGTAAACAGATAAACCCAACCGCTCTGCCTCTGCTTGCTGGCTGCCGGGACTTACTGTCTGTTATTAAAAGGTTTTACAAGAAGAGCTCTCTTTTAATGGCTGACACCGAGACTGGGGCGTAGCTCAGCTGGAAGTGTGCTTGCCTAGCATGCACAAAACCTGTCTTCCATTCTGTTCCGCGCGCTCTGCTGTCCAGCAGCAATGATGACAGAACACCGAAACTTCTCTCGACGGTTTACTCAGGAATTTTCTTTTGTGTTACAGCTCTCTTAGGTACCTAGGTGTCACAACTCTTCTAGGTTCTTAAGTGTTACAGCTCTTCTAGATGTCACGGCTCTTCTTGGTGTTGCTGCTTCTTCTTCCTCTTCTTCCTAGGTGCTGCAGGTCTGCTTGCTTCTGTGGAGTGGTGTGGCTGCTCTGGCTTCTGTGAAGTGGGGCCCTGACTGTCTAGAGAGAGCTCCTTATATACCCGAGCCTGAGCTGCCAAGTCCTCCTGGATTGATTCTCCGGCAGACCCTCATTAGCATACACCCGCTTGGGAGGGGCGCATGCGCAGTGGAATCGTCTATTGCTACAGTGTATCGGTAACCTGCGCCATCTTGGATTTTATCGTCCAAACGGCTGCCTACACCATTCCCCAGGGCTGTGTACACCAGGAGAGACGGTGCATGCCTGTAATCCCAATGCCAGGGCGATGGGGAAGTTGAAGGTTATTGTTGGGTGTATATGTCCAGGTTAGCTCTGGGAGTGAGGCATGGTGGTGTTGCGTACTTAAGAAATATCAGGTAAACTAAGTTTCAGGTCGGTGTTATTTTTCACACTAGAATTAGTTCATCTGTTTCGATTCCTTTACACGTTTGGGCCACAGTCTAGAATAGTTATCCTAGACTTTCTGATCTGAAAGGGAGTTTGGAGAACACCTTGTCTCCTGGCATTATTCCTGATTAGGAACTCAAGTTGCAGAGAGGCAGAATGACTTCCCAAAGGTTACAGAGCTCTCTAAAGCCGACTTCAAACCCCACATCTTTTTTTCTGTATTTGTATTTTTTATGTTGTTTTTTTCATTCTTTAAAATGGCTCAAAATCACAGTGTTTAGCCTTTTATCCCCATCTACTTTACAGATCAGGAAACAAAGACACTTCTGACAAATAATTATATCCCAAGTCCTTATTGAATGCTTATCGTCGCTAGCACTGGCTTGCTTAGAATCGGCCGTGTCAGAGGCCTGGCCGTTCACTTGCTCCACTAATCTGGAGCCCGGCTGCACCCAGATAAAAGCAATAATAGGTGCTATCTGCCTTTCATATTCTGCCCTCACCGGGGTATTTTGGCTGTGGTTGTTTCCGGAGTCCATGGAGACAACCTTGGATGAATCACTTAGAACTCTTTTTAATCACAACTGAGCGCCTTTGCCACCAAAATAACTCCTTTTAAAAGTGCCCCAATGTGTTCAGCAGACGTGCGTCAGACAGCATCGGGAGAGCAGGAGCAGGCAGTGCGATGAGATGAGGAAAAAGAAGGAGCAGAAAGATTTAGCCAGGAGCGAGCCTTTGGCAAAGAGGAGTTCCCAAGTCTTCATCCCAAGGCTGTCACCAGAGGAGCCAAGAACCTTCCTAGGAACTTTTGAAATGGGGGAACAACAGAGGGAGTGAGGTCTAGGTTCTCAGGGAGAGGAAGCAGAAGTTAGCATGCTAGCCATATATGGCATCATGGGCTGGGCCTTTGGGCGTTGGAAGTCCCAGCCTGCAATGGAAATAAACCTGTTGAAAACCAAATAAGATGAACACCCGGGAGTACAAAAGGAGGAAGGAAGGTGACCATCACTCGGGCCTCTGAGCCTTGTGTTAAAATGAGAATTCTGTCCCCTTCTAAGAATAAGCCTTCCAGTATTCGCTTCAGGAAGTCCCATTGCCTCAGCTTGGATGGTGAATATGAAAAACAAAGCGATTGTTTGTTGACACGTATTCCAGCAGGTGCGGTTCCATTCTAAACAAGAAGCTGCTATTGTTTTCAGGAATCTGGGTGATGACTGTCTTAGAACATGAAGGGCTGATTCCCCAGGGGGACACCAGGGTACTGTTTTTCACTTTAGCCCTTGGGCCTGGTGGTTCTCATCCTGTGTCTTTAGGATTAGTGGCCCCTATAGGTGTATAACAACTTCAAAAGAGAAATCTAGGCTGAACCTATAGCCATGTAGTAGTAGAGTGTTTGCCCAGCGTGTAGAAAATCCTGGGTTTGATTCAGCCCTGGATAAACAGAGTCTGATGGCCCACACCTGTAATCGAAACACTTACAAGATAGGGGCAGGAGGATCAGGAGTTTAAGGCCAAACTGGGCTACACTAGACTATGTCAGAAAAGAAAGGGCTGGTCAAATGACCCTTGAAAAGTGACTTTGGAATTAAGGGTCCAGGGTGATTTGTTCTTGGTGAAATCACTGGATACTTGGGGCTCAGCTTTTTTCCCAGGTGACAGAGGAAAGGGACAGTGCGGGAAGAGGAGCAGAGCATGTCTCCGGGCTTTTCAGAGCTTTATGAGCATCCAGATGGTAGAGCCAGGCTGGGCAACGGGATGCAGGATGCCCCTTCATTTTGTGCAACAGTGACACCTCTCTAGCCTGGCCTTATTTGTGAGATGCAGAGCCCTGTAAGAGGGCTGCATGATTTATGGGCTGCATCAAGCAGTAATCCCTCCCCTGGCTCTCTCCTCAGCCTTCTCAGCACAGAGGCACTAAATAGCCAACCGGACCGGGGATGCTCCGCCGCTGGTGCACTAGGAACAAGGGCTGTGTTAGCCTATCAATTTACTTTTTCCAAACCATGATAAATTCAGGCACAAATAGCAGCAGAATTAACTGTGAAAATGCCACTATTGTGTGGAAGTGCGAGCTCTGGTCGGTTCAGATATGGTTTAATATTTTTTAGAGGTGATTTTCTTCAGTAGAGGTTGAATGGATCTCTCTCTCTTTGTCTCTCTGTCTCTCTCTCTCCTTCTTCTCTCTCTTTCCCAATTTGAATTGTGTGTGTGTATGTGTACTACAGTGTGAGTGTGGCAGTCAGAGGAAAACTTGCAGGATTCTGTTCTCTCTATCAAGTGGGCTTGGGTATTGAACTCAGGTTGTCAGGCTTGCCTGCAAGCACCTCTATCAGCTGAGCCATCTCATCTGCATGGTTAAGGTCTAGGTGAGAGATGATCCACTTCAACACAGCGCCGCTACTAAATGGAAGAAGAAACTCTCGATAATCTGAGAAGACAGTAGCTTTGGGGTATCTCTGGTTTGTGTTAGATTTCTGTATCTTCTGCCAGGATCTCATTTATTTCCCATCACTACTACCACTGGACAATGTTTAATTGATGTATACCATATGCCTTACATAGAGTGGGAAAGCAGGATGAAAATACTGTGACTAAGCCAGCATGGTTGAAATAATTTTAGTCAAATACATGTCAATGAGTGTAAGCTGTGCTGAATCTGTCAGCTGTGTTTCTTCTTCTTCTTCTTCTGTTTTTGATGAAGTGAAACAGTGACTGATAGACACATAAATGATATAAAAATAAATGGGCAGTGATGAAACGCAACCTGGTCTTCTTGTGCTCCTGGATCCCTCATAGCTGCTCTAGCTTCTCTAAGGTCTTTGTCCACATTGGAGCCTAAGCATCTTCCATAGTCTGTCCTTTTGCTGTTAGGTGATGGGGGAGGGGATGCTCAGGCCATTGCACTATACGCTGGTGGCCTCTAACGGATAGGCTATCCCTCTTTGTTTAACCATGTCCTTTCTTCCCAAGGTCTGTCTAAAAGCTGCCTGTAACTCACCTGAAGTTCCCACTGCCATCCCTAAGGATGCTCAGGTTAAGATGTAGAGGACCAGCAGCAAGAACTAAGGGGCCTCAGTGCACACGTGTTTTGTTCATTGTTCAGAGGAAACACGGCGTCTGTTTTTTTTGGGGGGGAGGGGGTCTTAGGCAAGTCATCTATTACTTTCACCCTGAAATGTCTTCATTTCTAAAGGGTGATTAACAACATATCCTAGGCTACTGAGGCTAAATGAGATGATAGAAATGAGGTCATGCTGTCCTCTTGATGACACTGAATGTGAAAACAAAAGAAAAGCCGGGTCTGCCTGGAAATCGTGCGGGAGGAGGCTTGGAAGAAGCTTGATGCAATTGAGCAGAGGGGTAGATTAGGGAAGATGAACTCCATCTGCCTTGGAAGGAAAAGGGAAAGTTGCTTTAAGTGGTATGTGAAGGCTAGTAGAGCCTCCGCAGGCCAGGACCTGAAACCTTCTTCATAGTCTAGACATGACAGGAGACTCTGGTATCAGGTGACACATTTCTCCTCCTCCATCTCCTCCTCCTCCTCCTCCTCCTCCTCCTTCCCCTCCTCCTCCTTCTCCTCCTCCTTGTCCTCCTCCTCATCCTCCTCCTCATCCTCCTCCTTGTCCTCCTCCTCTTCATCCTCCTCCTCTTCCTTCTCCTCCTTCTCCTTCTCCTCCTCCTCTTCCTTCTTCTTCCTCTTCCTCTTCCTCCTTCTTCTCCTCCTCCTCCTCCTCTTCCTTTTCCTCCACCTCTTCCTCGTTCTCCTCCTCCTCCTCCTTGTTCTTTCTGGGCCATGGTGAGGCAAATTATCATGGTAGAGAGCATTTAGCAGAGCAATACTGTTGAAATTGTGGGCATTTGGGAATGAGAGATAGAACAGAGAATCAGAGATAAAAGTATATGTCTGTATGAGAGAGGGGG
>NW_022196899.1:23454179-23458851 GCF_008632895.1 Mastomys coucha
GGGAGAAATGGTTGGGGAGATTGGGATCTCATTATAACTTCAGAGTCATTCCCCAGTAACTTTACTTCTTCCAACTCAGCCTCTGCTCCTGAATTATCCATTTTTTTCCAAATAGAATTCTTATAAGTATGAATATTGCTTATCTTTAGATTCTTCCCAGTATAAAGTAGGGACAATATTGTCATTGCAGATAAAAGTCACCTAAAGAAAAGAACCAGGTCTACCACAGACTGAGCTTTGTAAGCTTATTTAGCTCTTCTCTAATTGTTTTTTGTTAAAAAGATTATTTTTATTTCATGTGTATGGATATTTGCCTGCATATATGTCTGTGACAATGTGCATGCAATGCTCACGGAGACCAGAAGAGAACTGGAGTTCCAGACAGTTATGAGCAGCCACATGGGTGCTGAGATCCAAACCCTAGTCCTCTGCAAGAGCAGCCAGTATTCTTAACTGTTGAGCCATCTTCTCAGGCTCGATTGTTGACTTTAAATGTGGGACCAGAGTGTTGGAGAGATGGCTCAGCAGTTAATAGAATTTATGGCTCTTCTAGAGGTCTCAGATTCCCAGGACATACAGGGAGATTGCAACTGCTTGGAACACCAGCTCCAGGAGATCCAACACCCTCTTCTGGGCAACTGCAGGAATTGCATTCATATGTGTAGATACACTGATCAACATATACACAAACACACACACACAAACAAAACACATAATTAAAATTACCATAAATCTTAAAAAAAATGAGGCCATGTTTTATCACTTCTTCTGACTTAGTAGGAGAATTTGGTACCCAGAAAGCTTTCAATCTGATGGACACCACACAGTATACTTTCTTACTAAAATATTCTTTTACAGATCAGCAGTGTAGTAGTAGTGGAGCCTGCCAGGCCCATCTCAGACCTACAAAACCAGCACCTGCATTACTAAAAGGATGTACACACAAGTGGTTTGAATTAGAGTCAAGGTGCCAGAGTTAGCTTCTGTGTGCACACATGGACATTCATACAAACACACACAGTTACTCATTATGCAAATGACTAATACTTATAAGGCTATTATAATGTATACATACAGAAAAATGAATACTCTACATCTTATAGTCCTCAGTGCTTTTTTTTGATTTGTTTTTGGGGGAGGATGCAGTTAGTGCTGGGATCCAAACACCCAGGGCACTACAGATGCAAATCAGGTACCAAGGAAAACCTGGGAGCTTATGCCCATGTGTTTTAGTTTATAGACTTGGGGTTGGAAAGATGGATCAGCAGTTACGATTACTTGCTGGTCTTGCACAGGACCTAGGTTTGGCTCTCAGCACCAACATACATAGGGGTCAGCGCCCTTTGCAACTCCAGGTCCAGAGGGGATCCAATGCCCTCTTCTGGCCTCCATAGATTCCATGCACATTCACACACACAGGCAAAACACACTCATAAAATAAAAGTAAGTAAATCTTTAAAGTCTAGACTTTCTTATGAGAGGGGAACACTAACCCTGAAAGCGGAATACCTCATCCTCAAACATTATATTGGGCTTGAGTAATGTATTAATATTTGGGTACAAAATAAAATAAAAACATTTATAACACAACTTTCTATGGTGTTCCTGACATCTAGACATTCTAAGGTATCAGAAGGTTTATTACTAACTTCATGTTGCTTTATAATCTTTTTGTTTTGTTTTGTTTTTTTGAGACAAGGTTTCTCTAGCCTTGGCTGTTCTGGAAGTCACTCTGTAAACCAGACTGGGCCTCAGACTCATAGAGATCCCCCTGCCTCTGACTCCCTTGATGGGACTGAAAGCATGTGTCATCACACCTGGCCCTTATAATCATTTTTAAGTAGTAGTAATCTTGGAGTTGGTGATTTAATTTAGTTATGGAGCGCTTTAGCATGTATGAAGTCCTGGGCTTCACCCCAAGTACCACCAGAAGGAACACACACACACACACACACACACACACACATACACACACACGCACACACACAGGCATGCACACACACACACAAGCACGTATACACATACATGCACACACACAAGCATGCACACACACAAGCATGTATACACATACATGCACACACACAGGCATGCATACACATATACACATGCACAAACACACACAGGCATGCACACACATGCACACACACAGGCACAGGCACACACACATACACACATAGGCATTCCCACACACATACACATACACAAACACACACACAGGCACACACACATACACACACATGTACACACACATACACAGGCACACACACACACAGGCACGCACACACATACATACACACAGGCACAGGCACACACATACATACACACATAGATACACACACATGCACACAGGCACAGGCACACACACATACACACATGTACACACACAAATACACATGCACACACACACAGGCACACACACACACACATAGTAGTAGATTTGGGGTTGTGTCATACAGAAACGTCTTTGGTGTCTCAAATGCATACAGGAATCTGTGTCCCTGAGCTTAACAAACCTGAGTCATCTGTCAAAGTAGTTGGTTGGTAGTACAGAGCAGCTCCTCTCTTTCTTTGGCAATCTATCTGAAACGTTAGCTAACCTAACTCCTCTAAAGGTATATATTTTATTTTAATTTTATTTTTGGAAAGAGGTAAGTAATGCAGGAGAGAGAGAGAGAGAGAGAGAGAGAGAGAGAGAGAGAGAGAGAGAGAGAGAGAGAGAGAGAGAGAGAGAGAGAGAAGGAGGGAGAGGGAGAGGTGTAGGAAAATCTGCTCCTTCTCAGCAGGCCATTGTGCTCTGCTCTTGCCTAAGAGAGACCATCCCCTCCTCTTCTCCCTCTTGCTCTGGCTTCAAGGGCTGGCAGCCACAGCCATTTGACAAAAACTTGGAAAGGAGCCACTGACAGGAATCATTGAACAATTGCTCTGTGAAACTTAAGATAACACTTTGTTCCACCACAGTGGAGCTGTTGTGTGACAGAAGGAAATTATCTGTTTAGTCCTTGATTAACATTTATGTGAGAAAAATAAAATTAAAGTCGATGGTATCTGATCCAAGAAATGCTTGCATTTACTTGAAAGAGTGACTATTAACTCAGCGCTCTTAGAGAGTTGGCTGTAATCAACTTTAGAAGATTTGTTGTCTGAGTTATTACTGCATAACAAAAACCAAACCACAACCAAATCCAGCAACACATTTAGGAGGCCAGTGGAATACCTCCCGACTACCAAGTGAAGTTCTTGGAAGTCGGTGGTGGGATTTCCAGCAAGTACTGAGTTATTAAAACGGTAGCCTATCTCCATGGACACTTGGCAGGTATGTGTGTGGATGTGTTTTCATAGATGTTTACTTGTTTTCAACACATAAAAAAAGCCGAGCAAGGCTTATCGAGTTCATTATAGATTTCTCATCAAATTAAGAAAGCAGACACAGGGAGGAGGCTCTTGAAGTCAGCCGGAGCTCCACAGCGCATTCCAGGCCAACCTGTGAGACGCTATCTACGTGCGACTCCTCCCCACCATTCCAAAATTAGGGGGAAAAAAAGTTTTACCATTAAAATATAATATCAACAACTGTAAACTCAGATTTTCAAACTGATGACTTGAATTCACATATTCATTCATTCGACACAGGTTTTCTAAAGACCTGGTACATTTAGAGCACTGCTTCAGGCTCCATTGGAGATGATGCGGTGAGGAGGAATGGGCTCTTGATGTCAATCTGTAGCCAGCTGGAGGAGTCTTGAACACGCTTAGCCCATGGTGAGCTGAGGAAGGTGAGCAGGCTTTCAGCTGTCCCCCAAGGTTTCTACACTCTTGTTCCCTTAGGAACAGGGAGGTATATATTTTCTGAGCCTGCAATGTCTTATAAATATGGAAGTAGTAACTTATACAACTGCTTACCATGGGCCAGTTTCTTTTCTCTTTTTGTTTGCCATGCCTGGAGATTGAACCCAGGGCTTTGCACCTGTTAGGAAGGTCCTTACTGGGCTTCACCAAAGAACCTGGGCCTGAAGCTTTTGAATAACTCTGGAGATGTAAGTAACGTATGGTTACTAATCTCCTCATTCACAAGTAAGAGAGTTTCAGTACAGACGGTGGTGTGGCACCTATAGCTTGGTGGGAGAAGACATGAGCTTGTAAGTTTCGCTCTGCCCTTCCTAGGTAATGTGGCTCTCTACAGTGGGTGCACACAGCAGTGCAGATGGATTTTAAAGTACGCAACGAAGCTTCCCTGCTTACTGACGCTATCTTTCCCTTGACTTGGATCTGTTTATCAAGCACATGCTTGTACTGATTGATAAGGAGATATCACAGATTGATAAGCAGGCATATCTTCCTGATCAATGGAACTCAAGCTGCTGTGACTATTTGAAAAGGAAAACGGGCAACGGTTATCCAAAGACACCCCACATTTATCATGGAAGGGCTATTCCGCACTAGGCCTTTTATTTATCTTTTTTTGAAATTCACTGTATTCATTCTTAAGTTTGGGTGTTGGACCTCACTTTATGTCATCTTTATTGATTTGAAATTAGTCCAGATTTTGTCTATGTAGGTTAGTTCTTAGCCCAGATTTTAGAGAAAGGCTTATTTGTCCTCGATAATCTGAAATTTTGTTAAGGGTTTATAGAGGAAAGCTGTTTTTTTTTTTTTTTTTTTTTTTTTTTTTTTT
>NW_022196899.1:23459397-23479592 GCF_008632895.1 Mastomys coucha
CACACACACACACACACACACACACACACACACACACACACACACGGGAACATGTTATCCAGTTAGATGTAAAAAGAGATTTTAACAAGGGGCTGGGCTTTAGCCTAGATCTAGTTCCCTTCCAATGGAGACTCTGTTTCAGTTGTTCCCAGTGCCTTGGAGAGAGGCTGGTGTGAGCAGGTACCGGTAAGAGACAGATCAGAGGCCCTGGCTTCTGTGGGAACCTCTTCTTAGAGGAAAGACCCCTCCCGCTGAAGACACTCACTGGCCAGGTTCCACATCCTCCTTGATGATGTCCCACTGAACTAACTCACTGACTCTGAAGCCCAGTGAGGCTTGCTTGCTTAGGAACCCAGCAGGGCAGCCTTGGTCTGTGACCTGGATCCCCCCGGGGGGGGGGGGCAGTGTTAGGAGATTGCAGTGTCCTTGCTGTAAGGCTAGGGATACAGGGCCAGATCACATAGGTCACAGGTCCACATTGTTGAATGAAGCAGAGGCATTAATTAGTGACAATTACCTATTGGAAAAAAGAAGTCTGAGTCCTCAGTGCTCCTTCCAAAAAACTTAAAGACAGGAGGAAGCTTCTAACAATGGGTAGGGGCAGATGCATTTCCGCCCCAGTGTCAAAAACAAGGTACTGTCTAACTGATGAGTAGTGAGAGCTCCCAGCGACGCTTTGATGAGCCATCTCCTGCTTCCTGATATTGTGACCCCCTCTGCAAACACTGACAAATAAAACCAGCATGCCTTCGATGTAACCGAGGGCACACTATCTGAGGAGACGCTTCACTTCAGGATGTGTTTGAAATCCTGTTATGAATAAGGTTTACATCCTTGCCTCTGAAATAATATTTTTGTACTGTGGAACTCAGCGGTAAGAAAAAAAAAAAGGACAGGTCATGTAATGTGTAAACAATTTAACTTTGATGTACTATCTTGTTTGTCGGATTTGAACCTGGGGAAAGTCAGAGGACATGTTGCTTAGCTGATTTCTCTCTCTCCTTCCTGTCTGATTTCTCTTACCTTGTATGGCACTTTAAAGATGAGGAGACCAGGGCCGTATCCCAATGCCAGCCTTTCAGTCTAACCCTTTTCTCTGGAGGAAAATTCTTAGGTGTGTAGACCCTTTCCAGCCATGACTATAACTAGAACCTGGGAGATGTGGTGTAAGGGAATGGTGAAACTGTATTTTGTTAAGTTGGGGAACTCGTAGAGAGTTCGCGGGTTCTGAGCTACAGATGGAACTCAGATCTTTTGAGGCTTGAGTTCCATTTGCTCTTGGCAAAGCACAGTTTCCTGGTTCAAAAGAAAATAAGCACATAAGAGAAGGGCCCCCAGGCTTCATGGACATCAAAGCTTATGAGATGCCCTTATAAAACAGCATTTGGATGATTTGTAGATTACAAGAGCCCGGAACATAGAGATGAAAACTATGCTTAGAGGACCCTCAAATTAAAAAAAAAAAGAAAAACCCAGCAAAAACACAACGACAGAGTCTCCAGGAGGATCAGTGCTGGCAACACCCTGTCGCCCGGGTGTCTCTGCCAAAGCTGAGGTGCCTTAGTGAGTCTTCACGCCACTGTGCCACGTTGTTGTTGTTGTTATTATTATTATTTTACAAAAATTCAGCCTTGGTCTGGAGTCCATCAGGTGTTACACCTAAAAAGGTAATCATGATGTTTCTGATTTTTTTTTGGAAATTATATGTCCATTTTTTGTTTGATGTTTAAACAACTTTATAGACTAATAATCCTTCTACTTAAGTACCAAATATTGACCAACCCATCTAATACAAATGGGTTGCTTTTTTTTTTTTTTTTAAAGAAAATAAAGAAAATAAACAGTTAGACTGACACAGTTTCTTTTGGTCCAGGATAGTTTTGAGCTCACTGTGTATTTGAGGATGACCTTGAACCCCTGATCTTCCTGCCTTTGCCTCTCAAGTGCTGAGATTACTGGTGTGAAACAAACACTATGATTTATGTGGTGCTGGGAATCAAACTCGAGGTTTTACACATGCTAAGCAAACCTTCCGCTAACTGAGCTCTATCTCTAGGTCCCCAAATGCACTGCTTTAAAAATTATTCTAGGTTAGTGGTTCTCAACTGGATGTGGTTCTGATGCTCTGATGCTCAGGGGTCATTTGGCACTATCTGGAGACCTTGGAAGCTAACTACTGGCTTCCATATCCCACAACGCACACACTCCTGTCTACAAACAAGAAACTATCGGGCTTGAAATGTCAAAGCCACAGTGGTTTGGAAACCCTGTTTGAGACTGTAGGAGACTCACAGTCCTTATCTTTTCTACCTCCTTACCTTTCTTTCAAGCAAAATTGATGTTCTTTGCTGATTTCTGGGCATAAATGATCAGATTAGAGGAGTAAAGATAAGAATGAGAAAAAGAGAGGGGGAAGATTTATGTGGCTAATGTACCCTTTTAGGTCCTGGGTCTTTATTCCTGTCTCATTATAACTAAGGAAAGTAAGTACTTTGAAAGAGGTAACCCTGGGCCTGAGGACCAGAGATTATTAGCTGTTATAAGCTAGGTCTTTAAGAAAGCAATGGAAACAGGATATATTAATAAATTTTGTTTGCCATTGTTCCCATGCGATTCTGTGCAACCCCAAACTGAGGCTTATGAAACACTTCCGCCCTTCACAACTGCCTGGCTTGTTTGTTTTGCCCACACCCGGCATCTGCTCCACCATGTATTCCTTCAGCAGACATGGATGCACTCTCTGAAAGAGCAGGGGTCGGGGGAAGAAGCGTGTGATGGGAAGTTTCCCTGGACATGGCTAGAGGGTTAGCTAGGCAGGGTCCTGTAGACAAGTCCATCTAGACATAAGCACAGCTTAACATAGTTCATGCTTTTTCTTTTTCTTTTTTTAAAATGAGATGATGGTTTGGATCAAGACTGTGTTGACCACTCTTGAGGAATCTGAGGATGTCTTCTACTACTGCACATATATGTCTCAGGATTCAGACTAGCATGTTTTAGACAGGGTTTCCTGGCCTCAAAAATCATCAGAGCATCTGCCCTAAACCCAGAAATTTTCACAGAAATAGATCCCTGGCTTCTGCTTTATGTCACTACCGCAGAGGACGTAGGGACAGGGTAATTCTTCTCCTCAGTCAACTTTGGGAAGCTCCTCTCCCAAAACTGGAGAACACAGGGGACCCAAGTCTAGGCTGTCTGACGTCCTTGGCTCTACACAGTCTCCCATTCACTCAGCAAATAAGATCATTCTAGATTAATGGCTTCAATCAAAATGTGTTGTTCACCTCACTCTGTGCCAGTGCTATCCCACAGTCTGGTGATGTAAGGCCTAGAAGGTTCCTGTCCTCAAAGAGCCTGTGCACACATCACCACAGGAACTGGTCTACAGAGCACCTTACCTGCAAAGTTCTTTCTCTCAGGCAGAGGCAGACAAGCAGCCTGTGCTATGAGGACCTCATGGACAGGTCCTTCTTCTGCAGACATAGAGCAGCTGCACTGAGTGCTTCATAATAGATTATTTGTATGAGCTTAGAAAACTTGCTAGGTGTCTGTGCTCAGCCACCATCTGTAAAATGGATATGCAACATATATTTTCCATTGTCACCTTCGTTCTGATTGTTGTATTTTTTTTTTCATCTGTCTCCATCAATCTCACTATTCCCAGTACCATCAAGGGGAAAATATGTTTGTTTGTTTGTTTTTTTTTTTTTTTTTTTTTTTTTTTTTTTTTTGAGACAGGGTTTCTCTGGGTAGCCCTGGCTTTCCTGGAACTCACTCTGTAGATCAGGCCAGGCTTGAACTCACAGAGATCCTGCCTCTGCCTCACAAACGTTGGGATTAAAGGCGTGAGCCACAACTGCCTGGCTACGTTTGGCATTCTTAATAGCATGGACTCCTTTATGTTCTCAAGCATACAGTTCACATACAGTTAGTGAAAACCTGTCAAACTATGGTTGGATCTAGGATGCTGAAATTAAAACTATAAGTTGGGGGTAGTATCTTCCAGTTCATCCCCAATCATAGCTTAGGTAGAAAACTGTACAGGTAGAGAAACAATGTTCTAAGCTTCTAGAATAATGTGATTCCTTCTGGCAGGGGATATTTGGGCCGTGAATACATGTTCTCCTCTGTGGACAGGTAGTACCAAGTACATTCTGAAAGAACATAGCAGAGACTAAGTAAGTTAAACTGATTATTAAATTAAGTTGAATTTGGGGCATAATGCCAGTCCTTCCTTTGCATGTGTCACAAAGGGAGCATTGGAGATAGCAGCACATCAAGAATAATGGGGTAAAGAGGTCTTCCTGAGCTAACCTGGGAACCTCACACCTATCATGAGCCCTTTATGGGAATACACTCCTGAGTTCCAAACAGACATTCCGCAAGTGGTCTTCTGTGCTGCCTGGCTTTTGTCAACTAGACACAAACCTAGACAAATCTGGGAAAAGCCTCTCTATAAGATTAGCCCGTAGGCAATGCTGAAGGTCGTTCCCTTGATCAATAATTAATATGGGAGGGCCTAGCTCATTGGGAGTGGTGCAGCCACTGGGGTTTGTGGTCTTGGATGGATTAAGAAAGCTAGTGGAGCAAGCCATGGGGGGTCAAGCCAGTAAGGAGCACACCTCCGTGGCTTCTGCTTCAGTTCCCTCTTCCAGTTGCCTACCTTGAGTTCCTGTCCTGAATTCCCTCAATGATGGAGTGTGACCTGAAGGTTGAATGCTAAAAGAACTAAAAAACAACAAAACAAAACAAAACAAAACATCCCCCTCCCACTTTCCTGCCTGCGTTGATTTTGGTCATGGTGTTTTACCACAGCAGTAAAACTCTTAACTAATGCAACCTCTGTCTTATAAGTTGTAGATTGTGTGGATTCATTATGGACTCAAAGGGAAAACAGTGTCTTGAACCTCTTAGGCACAAAGGCTGTCATTTGTCAGCTTCTTAACTAATGAATCTCAGATCCGGCAAGATCTTGTACAGATGCTTAAACAATGGTGAACAGCTCACGGGCAGTCTTCCGCCACTCTGTGTTTTACTTATCTGGACTTTGGGATGTAATTTGGAGATCAGGCTACGTTTTGCTTGCTTCAATTGAAAAGGAAAAATGATTAACTGGAATAGCACTGTGTATTACTCAGGTTTAATTATGTTTGTAATATATCACCCAGTGATATGGGGCAACTTCTTCCCGTTCGCTTCTGTCACGCATTTCTCATAACATATGGTCCTCGTGAAATAGTTTTGACTCAGAGTCCACAGTAGCATATGGCAAAGAAAATAAAAGCCCCTCAAGTTAAATGCAGAGTAAGGGCCAGCCTCTGTGTCCCAGAGGAGCCTCCATCGACTGCGAGCAGGCCAGGCTGGAGTCGGGAATTGGTGTCAGAGTCCCACCCATCATGAAGATTTTACATTTGGCTTGGGACCATGGAGCACAAGGTTCTGGATGTAAAAGTCAGAAGAGATATGGCCTTTGTAATGTCTAGAGAGATCCCTGTGTCGATAAGGTCAGCGGAAAGTTAATAGATTCTTATCTTCTCATCACACGGACTTAATATAGTGCAACTATTTGGTGGGTGTCGGGTGGCAGAGCGAGAGGAGAAGCCCATCATACTTCTCAGGGTATTTTAGGTCTGTTGGTGCAGTTTTTCTTAAGGCTTAAAAAAATGACTTGCCTAAATAACAAAAATCTTGAATAAGAACTTTAAATGTGGTGTAACAACCCTGACTAAAAACAATTCTAGTTAACAGCAGTACACGCTTTTTCCTTTGCGCCGGTTATTCAGTCACACGTGAGTGAGGCAAGCTTGCATTTATGGTACATTAACAGAATGGGAGCCAGTTCAACTTAAATGCCTTCAAGCAAATGCTGAGAGTCATGAGGCAGCTCCATCAGGACCGCTTCATTCCTCCACCAGACCCTTAATGACTGCAGTGTGCCTGCCCTGAAGGGAAGGCCCTTCTGTCAGCCACTGGCACAAGCCCGGAAATACCAATGGAGGGAGGGTGTTGTGTGTGAAACCTGCCACCAAGGGTAGCTTCAAGAGAGGGCCTAGGGGACCGAGGCAGGGAAAAAGTCAGGCTGACTCCAGATGCCATCTTTGAAAATCTCTAGGCAGTTCACTTTGAACCAACGTGATGTTTGGAAAACATCATGGCTCAGCTGCCCAGATGGGCTCTGGGAATGCTTTCTGCATCGTGGGGATCCTCACCGAGGTATACGTGAAAACAGAGAGGCTGAAATGCAAGCAGAATCCATGAAGGGACAACACTGGGTCACAGTGACTCACAGGCCTCAGCGATCAAACATGTCACACCTGTCTTGGCCACTGGTGCAGGTGTTCTAGGTCAGCTCTCGCTGTGGTTATCAATCGCTGACAGTTGACAGTTTAATTTTACACCACAAGTACCTCATTACTTGTGTAGGCACTTGGAGAACATGTGGGCACTGGATCGGATCAGTGATCAATGACAAAGGTTGCGCAGGGTGCAAGTGGTAGCAGGGAAAGTGAAGGTCTCCGTGCATGAGTTGGCAGTGGTAGGGATACATGACAGGGGGAGTTTAACTGACAAACAGTCTGTCAGGTCGAAAAGAATGGAGATTTGCCAGAGAGCTAGCCAGAGATTATAAAATATATCTCTTGATTTGAGAGAAAGGAAAGAGGGAAAGCTGCCCCAAGTAGAGCCTTCCACTCTTGGAAGTGTTTACGCAAATTTCATGAATGCGTGGGGTTGTAAATCTTTTTTGCTAACAGCATTTACCTCATGACATAGATCCACTCAGGGGTATAGGGATTTAAGATTAGCAGGATGCACTGATGTTGCTTCATAAAGGTGTGTGTGTGCATGGATGTGTGTGTATGTATGTATGAGTGTGTGTGTATATATATATACACACACACACACATATACAATATGTATATATATGAGTGTGTGCATGCATGGGTATGTGTGTGTATGTATGTATGAGTGTATGTGTGTGTATGTGTATATATGTATGAGTATGTATATATATATATGTGTGTGTGTGTATGTATGAATGTGTATATGGTGTATGTGTGTGTATGTATATGTGTGTGTGTATGTATGAGTGTGTGTGTGTGTGTGTGTATGCGTATGTAATTCTAGCACCACCAAACCAGACTCATGGCTTTGGCAGTTTAATGTATATATTCAATAACAGAAAGCCATTCCATATGAACCTTTTATATTTATCAATAACATAGATTCACTAAAATAATCTATTTATGGGGTAAGAAAATAATGCCTAGGTATGTATATGTCTGTGCTTATATGTTTATGTGTGTGCATGTGTAAATATATTTGTTTACATAATGTTTGTGATGTCTGTTCATGTTAGTGTAGAGGTCAGAGGCAGACATCTGGTGTCTTCAACTGCTTTTTCACCTTAGTTTCATTTTTGTGTTTTTGAAATGGTCTTATTATTGTGTAGGTCTGTTGTCTCACAACGCTCTCACTGGACCTGGAGTTTGCCAATAGACTGATTGGCCGGTAAGCCTCAGGGATCCTCCTGTCTCAGTACAAGCTGCTGCATCTGGGTGTAAGGGACTTCATGTATACTGATGAACACAACCCCAGCTCCCAAGAATGCTTTATAGTGTTATTTCAATAGTCTGTCTGTGAATTCTGTCTCCCTTCAAACATGTCAAAGTTTATGACATTTTTTCCCTCATTTAAGTTTCACATTCATGTTACTATTCCCTTAAGGGGCAGTGTTATAAAAAAATATACATGGTATGCTTTTTTTTTTTTCAAATTTGATCTTTAATTTCAACTCATTTATGTGTCTGGGTGTTGTTCCTGCATGTATGGCTATGTATCACATTCATGTCCAGTGCCCACAGAGACCAGAAGAAGGCACTGGGTCCCCTGGAATTTTTATTAGCTGCCATGTGGGTGCTGGGAATTGAATCTCGGTCCTCTGGAAAAGCAGCCAGTGTTCTTGAGTGTGGAACCATCTCTCTAACACTGCACATAGCATGAGTTTGAGTCTTTCTTGTGTTCTTAAGTCCAGGAATTGGATATATTGGTAGACACACTTTCCCCAGTATAGCAGAATGAACCAGGAGGATGTGAGTTTTGATCCTATCTCTGCTGTTTTCTTTTGCAGCACTTGGGAGAATCACAGATCTCCTCCAGTTTAAATGAAGTTTTACAACAGGACTGCTAGGAAGATTCTAGATGAGACAGCAGGCTCCACATCATCTCTTGGAGTTCATTCTTCTCTCCTTTTATAATTTGAGTCAAATGGCTGTCACAGGCTATGTGTCTAACCTTTTACTGGAGTTAGTGTTAGACACACCATTAGCATTCTTTATGGGTGCTCAGGATCTGAAGCAATGGTGTGTGTTCAGTGTTATGCTTAAGTTCTCTGCCACTTACACAAAGAAGCTACCTGTTCATCCTTTTCCTCTTTACTCTTCCTATGGGTGTGAACGTAGACTGTTGGCAGAGGGTCAGCTCTGACTGTATACAATACCCAGGAAATGGCAGGACCATAGGCCAGAAGGGACTTGGAACCCTGAATGACCTTGCAGAGCAGGACTGCCTCCCTGCATGGCCTGCATTAATTCTAGGCTGTCACACAAGAAACAAACACAATCCTCTCACGTTTAAACTTCTACAGTTTGGGAGCCCCTTGGTTGCAGCAGCTTGGTCTACATACTCATGTATTTGATTTGTGGATATCACGAGAAAAAAGCTGGCGCATAGTAGTTTATCAACGTGTTTGTTGTTGAAAACAATGTATATTGTTTAATTTCTGATCAGGCTCATGAATACCACTGGGACTAAGTTAAACATTAACCAAAAGGCATCTGCTTGGTGGCTAGGTTAAATAATCCTCATTTCCCCCTCTAAACTGGTCCTACCAGTCACGTGTCATGGGCCTGGAGAAGGTTCACGTTTGCAGGTTATTCTGGTTTCTTGGCAGAATCATTTCTTTCACTCTCATATTTGACTCAAGAATCCAAGGAATAAAGACACTTCACTTGTCTTCACTATTCACTTCACCCCTGTAGAAATGAATAGGCTATGTCATTTATATAAAAAGATATTTGCCCCTGTACAACTGAATAGACTATGTCGTTTATATCAGAAGACAATTTGCTTCAGTTACTCATCACATCATATCTAGGGTGTTAACCTGAAAAAGGGTAAATTTTAGTTCACATGTTCATTTATAGGTAAAAATAAACGGATCTGCAGGATACCAGTCAATACATTGATGATTTAAAAGATTTATGAGACCTTGATAAATCTAAATACAAATTCAAAAGGTATTTTAAATAACACGTTTATTTCCATATGTGTGTGTGCGTGTGTGTGTGTACATGCGACATTGTGAAAGTGTGGAGGCCAGAGGACATCTTATGGGAACCAGTTCTTTCTTACCTCTGTGTGGGTGTCAAGAGTTAGAACTCATCTCGTTAGGCTTGATAGCAAGCATCTTTACCTGCTGAGTCATCTTACTGGCCCTTAGATAAATTCTGAGAGTGATTGCATTCTCACCTGGTCACAGGGAGTCGCCTGTCTGTTGATGTTTCCTCCTCTCTTATCCCCTCCTCTTTTCCTGTATGATAATTGTCTAGCAACCAGCTCTCATCATCCAGCGCTGCTAAGTTCTGGTGGCTCATGGGACACTGTGGCATAGAGAATATGTTGTTCCTTTCCCTTTCCTTTTCTAGAGCTGTGCCTGTGGAAGAGTAAAAGCTCTTCCCATTCAAAATTTCCCACATCCCCATTCAAACATATGTAATGCTGCCATTTTCTCCCAGTGTGGTCAGCTTTCAGTCCCAGTGACTTACAGACATACTGTCTGCTGCGCAAACCTGATGAGGCTTTGTTTTAAGAGGTGGGACTTAAAAGGCTCTACCAAAGGTCCAGCTGGGCCCACTGGTATGAAGTCCCATGGGGGAACCCTGTGTGCCATCCCATCCTCTTTCCTTGGCTGGCCCCTTTGTATCTGGAACCTGCCAGCCACATCATTATCTCTGGCATCTCTGTGCCTGCCCGAGGTCTCACCAGAGCTTTGTGACTTTCCATTCTTATACCCCTGGGAATTTCTATGTGCTTCTCAGTGTTGTCTGTAAGCAAGGCACCACACCACAACCCAACTATGGTAAGATGAAATAGATGCAAGAAGAGATGCCATCCTCCTGCCTCAGCCTCAGCTTCTATGCTGATCTTGGGTGGTCAGTGTTCCCTCAGAAGCGCTGATGTGTGTGTATGTGTGTGTGTGAGAGAGAGAGAGCGAGCAAGAGAGAGAGAGAGAGAGAGAGAGAGAGAGAGAGAGAGAGAGAGAGAGAGAGAGCGAAAGAGGCAGAGAGACAGAGAGGCAGAGAGACAGAGAGACAGAGAAACAGAGAGACAGACAGAGACAGACACAGAGAGAGACAGAGAGACAGAGAGAGACAGACAGACAGACAGAGACAGACACAGAGAGAGACAGACACAGAGAGAGACAGAGAGAGACAGAG
This sequence comes from Mastomys coucha, assembly GCF_008632895.1. Lineage (NCBI taxonomy): Eukaryota > Metazoa > Chordata > Mammalia > Rodentia > Muridae > Mastomys > Mastomys coucha. The sequence goes on from NW_022196899.1 coordinate 23,469,894, forward strand.
AGACAGAGAGACAGAGAGAGACAGACAGACAGACAGAGACAGACACAGAGAGAGACAGAGAGACAGAGAGACAGAGAGACAGGCAGAGAGTGAGGGAGGAGAGTCAGTCTGGGCCTGGGGCGGTGTAAGAAAAGGGACAAAGATTATCCCCAAGGAACACAGCATCTCCAGACTCCAGGCCCAGAACCTTCAGTTTTCTGCTCAGCGCTGGAAGACTCTGTGACTGTAGCAGCTTCCTCTAGAGGGCAGCTTAGGAATGGTCCCTAGCAAGTTCCTCTTGTGTCTCTAGGATCAAGTAGGTCCTTCTTAGGAGGGCTCACTCCAAGAGTTTGTTTCTGATAGCTTATGAAGGCTCTCCCTGCGTTCCTTGCAGCTTTGGAGAGGCCACTCCTCCCTGACATGTCCTTGGGTCTCATGCTTTTAGCTGTCTGCTCATGCCGAAGTCTAGTTCCCAACTCCATCTGCCTGGGCGTCTCCACACTGCTCACAGGAACAAACATGGAGGGTCCTAGCCGTATTGTTCTTCTAGCCCATCATTCATAATGGCCTCAGGAAACTGTGTAGTCTTATGCCTAAGGATTTCACTGTGGGAAGTTAGAGTCAGCATTCAAACTGATTTTTAATTTATTTATTGAGACAGGGTCTCATTCTGTAGGTCAGGTTGGGCAGGAAGTCACTATGTAGCTCCGGCTGGCCTCAAACTTAAGATGATCCTCCTGCTTCAGCATCTCCAGGGCTGAGTTTATAGGTAAAATCACTATGCTTGGCTTTAAACTGGTGGTTTTGTTGGTTTTATTTTTTTGGGGGGGGGGTAGGTTCTTCCTAGGGAGGACTAGCTGGTATTCACAGAGATTTGCCTGCCTCTGCCTCCCAAGTGCTGAAATTAAAGCATGTCTCACCATCTCACCATGCCCAATTTAAATTGTCACTGTGCATGTGTGTGTGTGTGTGTGTATGTGTATGTGGTATGTGTGTGTGTTGTATGTGGTGTGTGTGTTGTATGTGGTGTGTGTGTGTGTTGTGTGTGGTGTGTGTGGTGTGTGTGTGTGGTGTGTGATGTGTGGTGTGTATGTGTGTGTGGTATATGTGGTGTGTGTGTGGTGTGTGGTGTTGTATGTGTGGTGTTTATATGTGTGTGTGGTGTGTGTGTGTATGTGTGTGTGTGGTGTGTGTATGTGTATATGTGGTGTGTGTGTGGTGTGTGTGTGTGTGTGTGTGTGTGTGTGTCAATGTGTTTTGTTAGAATAAGAGACAGTAAGGGAGGGAGGAAGGGAAGGAGGGAAGGATGGGAAAGAGAGAGAGAGAAAGAGAGAGAGAGGGTGGGGGGAGAGAAGGAGAGAGAGCTTGTCTTGGCTTCCTATATTTAAATCACTCAAAGGTGAGATGTTTTTACACTGAGCTGCAGGCATAGCTCCTTCGTGCTGACATGTAAGTGCTCATTAACATCTTTTTTCCTTCCCGATGTCCTCCTCATCTTCTTCATTCTCTGTTCTGTAGTGGAAGTTTACCTGGAGAAGGCACTTGTACAAAGGTTCTTAGAGACTTTTAAGTTTGTCCCTAGGAATCTTATCTGCCAAAGAGCTTAGGAAGTCTACAAGCCTTCTGCGACAGCCTGATATATCTAATAAAAATGACATTTCCAAAGTATTGAAATAAACAAATACATAAGTTATTTATTTAATCTTTATTTTCATGATTTTTAATCCCTGGCTTTACAGTCTTAAATTGTGAGTCACATTGAAAGTTAATGTGTGTACTGCTTGTGCCTATGTACAAACATCTTTGAAGAATACACTGTTGGGTTAGTCTGGGAACCTGTCCACTACCTAAACATTTCTGTGGGAAAATTGATGTTGTTCTCTCTCTCTCTCTCTCTCTCTCTCTCTCTCTCTCTCTCTCTCTCTCTCTCTCTCCCTCTCCCTCTCCCTCTCCCTCTCCCTCTCCCTCTTCCTCTCCCTCTCTCTCTTTGTATGTGCACATGGAAACCAGAGGTGACATTCCTTAGGTCTTGCTCTCTTTCTTGCTCTCTCTCTGTATGTGCACATGGAGACCAGAGATGACATTCCTTAGGTCTCTCTCTCTCTCTCTCTCTCTCTCCTCTCTCTGTATGTGCACATGGAGACCAGAGGTGACATTCCTTAGGTCTCTCTCTCTCTCTCTCTCTCTCTCTCTCTGTATATACACATGGAGACCAGAGGTGACATTCCTTAGGTCTCTCTCTCTCTCTCTCTCTCTCTCTCTCTCTCTCTCTCTCTCTCTCTCTGTATGTGCACATGGAGACCAGAGGTGACATTCCTTAGGAGCCTTCACCTTTGTCTCTTTTGAGACATGATCTCATTGGCCTAAAGCTTGCCTGGCAGGTATGGCTGGCTGGCCAGTGAATACCAAAGATCCACCTATCTCTGCCATCCCAGCACTGAGATTCCATGCACCCTAGTTCCCCCCCGCCCCACACCCCCGAACTAGGTTTTGGGAATGAAACTCAAGTTGTCTGTGCTTGCAAGGCAAGGTCTTTTCTGGTCTTGAGGATAGAAACAGAGACGCCCGTTAGACCTTCTACCACAGACGACCATCTGAGCTCAGTGTCAACTAGTGCTGAGGTCAAGAAATCTGGCAGCAGTAGGTAGATAAAGATCCTGATCTCTGTCTAGGCATAAGAAAGCCTATACAAGTACTCTTTCATGAAAGAGAGGACACCTCCTACTCTCATTTACTGTGTGGTCTCTGTCGCGTAACTGGGAACTAGGTGATAAGGCCACCTGGAAGTGCTAGTCACTTGCTAGCTGATGGATGGGTAAGGTTGTCTTTGTAAAGTTTATATTTGGAGAGCTGGCCAGTGACTACTCATTACTTACATATGACCACATACAATATCCAAATACCAGATGCAGAATGTTTTACTCAAACTGCAATTTGAATTAGATTACATTTGTATTTCTCATCTTCTGAGTCTGAAGTTCAATTTTCATTGATGAAGAGCAGTATTTAGGACACTGGTATATATTAGCATACAAATTCTTGCTTGATAAATAGCGATTTGTCCATTATTAGTAGTTATAGTGACTTGAAACTATAGGTGTAGGAAAGTGAAAATTCCATTTTATTTCTTTTGAGGTCAATGATAAGTTACGGATAAAGTTAGAGACAGACGGAAAGCTTTCCCTTGTCAATGAATACAGCAATGGTACAGGATCGTTTAGACCTTTGGCCTACATCTGGAAAATTATCAACTAGCTGTTGGAACCTGTTTGGTTTTAAACAGCATTGCTTGTGTCCTTTGCATGTTTTTAGACAGTTCATGTGACCAGGCATCGGTGAGTCTGCCTCCTCCTTCTGGGAGGCAGCTGCTCCTCAAGTTTCTGGGTGATAGAAGGGGTCTGCATGAGAAAGCTTGCCCTGTGAATATGGGAAAAGCAGAGAACTCTCAAGCACCGTGAGAACACCTCTCCCTCAGATGCTGGGCTCTGGCCAGATGTGTGTGGGGAGGGAATTTTGCATCAAAGCAACCTCACGTCTAGTCCAACATAGGATCATGGTTCTGGAACTCAGTGGCGCCTCTCCATCCAGTGCTGCCCCTTAACAGGCTGATGAACCACCCTCACCAATCCATTCCTTGTGGGAAGAGACTTTCTAGCTTTGGCATCTCCACTGCCTTCATCCTTTACAAGCCCTCCAAGGTGTTAGGGACTGCTGCAAAGAGCAGTCTTTCCATTTGGCAGAACCACTGGATTTCTTTCTTTCTTACTTCAGCTTTGAAAGGAATGGTTTTTCTAACCGACTCATCAACTCAGCTCCCTGTGGAGCATTGCCCTGGACTATTTTAAGCTGGGGGTTGGCACAGGAACTGGCTTGTAAACTTCAGGATTGGTTTGAGTTTGGGGTTTGTGGCAGCACCTAAGTGTAGGTGTTCTGGCACCTGGCTTTCAGCTCCATTTTGAGAATCTTCCTGGCTTTCATGGTACATGTAATTTTGACCACTAATAACTTTAGAGGAGCCCAATGCTGCAGCAATTATTTCATGGATCTCCAGCGTTAGAAATGGCGTTTTTGAGGTTGGGTTGAGTGTTTCTAGCTACAGAGCTAGAATCTTGGACCCCTCTGAACTATTGAGGAAGAACCTTTAAGAGGAAAGTATTGTGGAGAGTCCCGTGTCGGGCTTTCTCTGCTACTTTCCAAATTAAGAAAAATAATTAGTCCTTTTACCTTATTTAAACATTTTTTTTTTAGCCACGGTATCTTGGAGCTCTGCCAAAAACAATCACCTGAAATTTTGTTTATGATTTGTTCACAAACGTGGTCATACTTTTAAAAAGGAGTGCAAAAAAGAACATTTAAAGAATGTGTGAGCTCATTATGAACCCAATATATTTTAAAAACATTCACCTTGTAAACTCCTGAAATGTGGTTTATAATGGAAACACCAGCAGGCTTTCCTGGAGTGGAGCTAGTCCCCAGCTTCTAAGCCTTAGCAGACCTGGTTCCCCTGGAAGGGAGAGAATTCATCCTGGCCACAGGTTAACTGTTGCTTCTTAGTTTTGGACTTCAAAATGACACTTAGTACATTTAAGGATATGTTTCCACCTGAATTATTTTGAGACATGATGCACACATTTCTTCTATTGTATTTAAATCTTCTTTTTTTTTCTTAAGTTTGAAAACCAGACCATATTCATAAATTACTCTGATTTCTTTAAATTAAAACTTACATATGTGGATTATTTATTCATCTCTCTTTGCATTTCATATGCCTATTGGCATGTTCATGCCACAGCATGTTGGCAATGTCAGAGGACATCTTGCTGGAATTGGCTCTCCCTTTCCACCATTTTGGATTCCAGAGATTGGATTCAGGTGGTCAGACAGGGCAGCGACTCCCTTTACCTGGTCAACCATCTTTTCAAGCTCTACTTTCTTTTTATTAAATTATTTTATTTACTTACACTCCAAATGTTGTCCTCCTTCACAGTACCCCCTCCTAGAATTCTTCATCCCATCCCCTGTCTACTTTGGCTCTGACAGGGTGCTCCCCATCCCACCCCCTCCTTTCTTGTTTCAAAGGCATTGCTCATGTGCACAAACACTTTGTTACTACTGTTACTTTGTTACTTTGTTTCCTGCCTAAGTTTATACTAAATTTCGACAATTTCTCCTCAAGAAATAGATTTGTAGAAGAGCATATGAACATAAGATAAGAACTCAGGGTGGGGGGGGGTACTGTGTATGTAGCTGAGTTGGTGCTTGTCTAAGACGGAGGACATTTTGGGTTCAATTCCAAGACAGATCTGGTGGTCCATGCCTGTAATTTCGGCACTCAGAAGGTTGAGGCAGGGGATGCAGAGGTGGAAAACCTACTCATGACTAGTAATATGTTTGACAGATCAAGACAAGCTTGGGATACAAACAAACAAACTGAATTGAGCTGACATGTGCCATGACTTCATTTTAACTAGCCAGTTCCTACACGAGAAGAAATTATCAATTTCTATTTGGTAATCAAGAATTAATCAGCATACTTATTATGTGTGACATTGAGTCTATTTTGTTCTTTATTTTCCTTTTCTAAATTGCTAATTCATGTGTAATACAGCCTCTGATCTACTAAGGCTTTCTCAACCATTCCCAGTTGGAGAATTCATTGTATAATAGAAATCTTTGTGTAGCTTAAGCTGGGAGACAGTCTATTCTTATTTAAAAGTAAAATATATAACAATAGATGTGGTGGTTTGAATAAAAATTGCCCTTTATTGGCCCAACTATTTGAATGCTTGGTCCCTAACTGGTGGAACTGTTTGGGGAGGATTAGGAGGTATGGCTTTGTTAGAAGAGGTGTGTCATTGGAGTTAAGCTTTGGGTTTCAAAATCTCATGGCATTCCCAATTAGTGTCCCACCCCTGCTTTGTGGTTTCTGTCTCAAAATGTAAGCTCTCAGCTCCTGTTCCAGCACCATGCTTGCATGCCATGCTTTCCACCAACTTGGTCACAGCCTCACCCTCTGGAACTTTAAGTAATTCCCCAATTAAATTTATAAATTGCCTTGGTCATGGTGTCTTTTCACAGCAATAGAAAATTAACTGAGACAATAGATTTTCATTGTTTTCCTTCTAGTAGTTTTGTACTATAATTTAGCATCACAGGGAATAGGCTGTAATTGTGAGTCACCGGATGCATCCCAAACTTCTCCACTCTCAAACTGGGCTCACTTTTGTTTCAGTGTGATAAACTCACACTTATGGAATGGTGACCTTAGCAGGATATTAGGAGTTTTATCACTTTAATGATGGGAGTTGGTACACATAAACATTTCTGAGTCCACCAGATACAAACCCACTGCAGGAATATGGTGTAGCTTACAATGCCCCATATGACGAACAACAGTGACTCTGCTAGGAAGCCATCTATGATCATGTTTATTAGGCTCACAGGCTTCCTGTGATATTCCAAAGTTTCTGTCACCTGTTCCCCTAGGTCTTTATGATTCTGATGACTATTCATACTTCTACTACCACACTGATCTTAGTTCGAGTTATTCTTGTTTCCTATTTTCTTAAGATCCTTCTCTTCACTAGATAACCAACTCCAATATTTCATGAAATAATACAAATAGAAAATACTAAGAAATTTTTTTTTTCGAGACAGGGTTTCTCTGTATAGCTCTGGCTGTCCTGGAACTAACTCATCCTGTAGACCAGGTTGGCCTCGAACTTAGAGATCCACCTGCCTCTGCCTCCCAAGTGCTGGGATTAAAGGCTTGTGCCACCACTGCCCAGCTACTAAGAACTTTTTAAAAATACCAGCTGATTATTAAGGTCCACAACATGATAAGGGATCTTGTACTCCCACTCTTGCTCATACCACATGCATACATGTACCCCCCCCAAAGAGAAAATAACAAAAAAGATGAACTACGGAATGATTGTCCTATATGGCATCTCTCACTACTGTCTCCATTCTGGTTAATTTTATTTTAATTCTTATATATGAGAATGAACACTTAAAATATATTTTACTGCAGAGATACACATGTATACATTTCAATCTACTTTTAAAGTTAGCATACAAAGCAATGGAGTTCATAGGTAGATGTCACTGTACTTTATTCTCATTGGCCCCTTTTCCCAGTGTCCTCTTGGATGCTCACTGGGCCTCCCTGTCTGGCCTTCCTTCTCTGGTCATGTCACAGTACTGCATTACCCAGTGTCCTCCTGGATGCTCACTGGGCCTCCCTGTCTGGTCTTCCTTCTCTGGTCATGTCACAGTGCTGCATTACCCAGTGTCCTCCTGGATGCTCACTGGGCCTCCCTGTCTGGCCTTCCTTCTCCTGTCATAGTGCTGTGTTACTCTCTCTCCTCACTTAAGATCTTTTTCTTCTTCCATGATTCTTTTCCTAGTTTTGTGACCCAGAGAAGCACATATATAAACACATTTATAGTATAAGCATACATAAATAATTTGAAATTTAGTTTATACATATAAAATAAAATATGTAATATTTTTCTTCCTGAGTCTTGTTTAATTTGCTTAGCAGTGATTTCCAGGACACTTATTTTCCTACAGATGCTATGATTTCATCTGTCTTTCAGGCTCAATAAACTTCCATTGTGTTGTATGAGTACTACATTTTCTCCTCTTTCCTCTCCTCCTCCTTTTCCTCCTCCTCCTCCTCCTCTTCCTCTTCCTCCTCCTTCTCCTCCTTTTACTCCTCCTCCTCCTCCTCTTCCTCTTCTTCTTACCTCACTCACATATTGATGGGCATCTAGTCTGCCTCCATTTCTTAACTTTTATGAATATTGCAGCAACAAGCATGCATGTATCTCTGTGTTACGAGTCCCTTGGGCATGTGCCCAAGAGTGGTATTTCTGGATCATATGGTCACTTTGTTTCTAGTTATTTGAGAAATCTGCATACTGACTTCTATAGTGAGAGGCTGTACAATACGAGTTACCTGTTTTTGTTTTCAGCATGAATTTTCAGAACTTTCCCTGATGGTTCTTTTGATTTTATAGGACCATGTAGTAACACCTGTTCTATATAATTTCATTGTTTGCTTGTTTTTCTCTTATTTTCATTAGTTTGTGGTTTGTCAACATTGTTAATCGGTTCAAAGGACCAACTCTTTATTGATTGAGTCTGTGTTTTTGTTGTTTTAGTCTCTATTTCATTAATTTGTGCTTCAATTTTTATCACTCCTTGCTGTCTCCTGCTTTTTGGCTTGACTTCCTCTCGTCTTTTAGGACTTTGAGGTGAAGCTTCAGTTTATGTTATTTGAGATCTCTGGTTGTTTATGGTAAACACTCAGAGCCGTACACTTTCCTCTTAGAAAGGTCTTTGTTGGCCGGGCAGTGGTGGCACACGCCTTTAATCCCAGCACTTGGGAGGCAGAGGCAGGTAGATCTCTGAGTTCAAGGCCAACCTGGTCTACAGAGTGAGTTCTAGGACAGCCAGGGCTACACAGAGAAACCCTGTCTTGAAAAACCAAACCAAAAAAAAAAAAAAGAAAGAAAAAGAAAAAAAAAAGAAATGTCTTAGTTGAGTCCCAAAGGATCTGCTATTTTGTATTTTCACTTCCATCTGATTCTAGGATTGTAAGGATTTCCTCCCAGATTTCTTCAGTGACTCGAGAGTGTGCTTTTGGTATGCATACATTTCTGTAGTTTCTTTTGCTATCGATTTCTAGTTTTATTCCACTGTGATCTAACACGATACATGATATCCACTGAGTTCAATTATAGTCCTCAAGACTTGTTTGTGGCCTAGCATGTGATCTAGTTTGAAGAAGGTTCCATGGGAAGCTGAGAAGGTTGTGTATTTTATATGAGTTGGGTGAAATGGTCTGTGTAGATGGCTAGGTGCATTGATCTCTAGTGGAATCCAACTCCAAGGTTTCCTTGTTTATCTTTAGTTCTTAGATGACCTGTCTAAAGATGAGAGTGGGATACTAAAATCAAGAACCAGGACCATTTGACCTATTATAACTATTAGTGTTTGTTGTTTTATGAAATTCAAGGGCTTAGATTTGGTACATATGAATTTACGATTTCGTATCTTTTTGATGAATCGGTCTCTTTGTTCATATGTAGTGGCTTTCTTTTTCTCCTTTGACTAGGTTTGATTTGAAATATACTTTATAGATAATAGGTTTTACAACCCGATTGCCATTTTTCTCATCCATTTTTCTGGATTTTCCTGTATGTTGCTGACATTCCTCTACAGATCCTGGATTGAATTCATCTAACTGTTTGCCCTTTGAGGTTGCTGATAATTTTTAATACCTATGTCAGGACCTCTAAGTTCATCAATTCAGGTGTTATGATCTTTTGAAAGAGTCCTATTACCTTGCCTTTTCATGTTCTGTATGTTTTTGTGTTGTGATTTGCACATTTTTTTTTTTTTTAAATCTCTTTGGCTTTTATTTGGGGGATTGTCTTAGTTACTTTTCTATTGCTATGACAAAATACCATGACCAATGCAACATATAAAAGAAAGTATTTAATTGTGGCTCGCTGTTCCAGAGGGTTAGAGTCCATGGCCATCATTTCAGGGAGCAGGGCAGCAGGCAGGCAGGCAGGTAGGCAGAAGGGCAGGCGGTCAGGCAGAAGGGTAGGCAGGCAGACAGACAGGCAGAAGGGCAGGCAGGCAGTCAGGCAGAAGGGTAGGCAGGCTGGCAGGCAGGCAGAAGGGCAGGCAGGCAGGCAGAAGGGC
>NW_022196899.1:23479602-23484796 GCF_008632895.1 Mastomys coucha
GGCAGGCAGAAGGGCAGGCAGGCAGAAGGGCAGGCAGTCAGGCAGAAGGGCAGGTAGGTAGGCAAGGCGCTGGAGCAGTAGTTGACATCTTACCTGTTGGTTCAACAATGAGACACAGAAAGAGAGCTAACTGGAAATGCCATGGACTTTTGAATTCTCAAAGCCCACCCCTAGTGACACACCTCCTCCCACAAAGCTACATCTCCCAATTCTTCCCAAACAGTTCCACCAGCTGGGAACCAAACACTTAAACCTGAGAACCTTTGGGGACTGTTCAAACCATCACAGGGACCTTCCTATAGCAGCTTGCTCTTGAGACCTTGATTCCCTACACTACTTAAGAACAGAAAGCAAGCTGTACTGTCATGAAACCATACAAGTTATAGAAATACCTTAAAAATGTATTAACGTCTACTGATACATTACCAATGACCATGCAAAAGAGAATTCTAGAATGACTGTAGAACATGCTGTAAGGTTAAACTTTAATTAAGGTAAATATACAAATAATAAATGAAGGAGCCCTAAGTAGTTGGCTTAGTTCTCAGAACCAGGAAGTATTTATTTTTTGTTGAACGGGTCTTAAGTCTAGTTAGAGAGCCGTTGGTTACTGCCAAGATATAAGAGCCACTATTGCACCCTTTGGGTTATCGCACCATGATGCTCATTGTTGTGGCTCACAGATACCATAGCTGGGTAGAGTATTGGTTGTTTTCCTCCTTTGGAAGCTTATATGATACCTTCTGGTACTATGAAAGCTAGTTGTCAGGTAAGGGGCATTCCGGGCAGTTCCAGATCAGGGGCTTCTGGGCCGTGTGTCTGAAGTGCATGGTATCTTTAGCAATAGAGATTTACCTTCTTCCTTTACTGGGTGGGTGAGCAACCAAGGGCAATAACAACAGTTTATAATGTTTTGGGAATCTCTTGAGCAACCCTGATCAACAAGTCAGATGAGAAATTCTCATGCCCGGTGCTGCGGTTTTGTTAGTCTCTGGCTCTTAGGGGCAATATTGTTAGCCCAGATGGGAAAATCCCAACGGATACATTTACATTACAACTCCTGTACCTAAGACTCATGGATTATTGTGGAAGATTGTAAGAGCCAGACGGTTGTATCTTTTAGAAATGCCAGAGAAGTTTTACCTATGAAGTCTTACCAACATGGATTCCTAAACAGGATCTGAAAATAAGATACCACCAGCAGACACGCTGCTGTGGAGACGGGAGGCTCTCAAGGCTTCATCCCTGGTCAAAGAGCTGCAGAAAACAAAGGAACGCTGAGAGCGGGAGAAACCGCCTTCTCCAAGGAAGAGCACATCAATATCAAACGGCCGGCCCTGAAAACCTGTCCATATAAGTAACATTACACAGCCTGTGTTTACGATTACACCTCCACACCCCTCACAACAATGAAAGAAAAAGGGTCCACAAACTTGAAAGCGAAGATCCAGGGGAGTCTCTGAAGGTTTGAGGAAGGAAGGGAAACAGGGAAGTAATGTAGTTATAGTATAATTTAAAAAATAAAGAAGTTTTGTTTGTTTGTTTGTTTTTTTAAAGGCAAACTCAAGACTTGTGTAGTGGAGAGGGAGCAAAAAATAAAATGAGGGGTTGGGTGGGACTGAAAAGAAAAATAAAAATAACACAGCTGCCCAATAATAAAAATATATAAACAAAATAAAGTGAACGCATGAAGGTGAATAGAAAATAAGAACAATAAAAATTTAAAAGTACAACAAAGTAAAGCAGGGGTGGGGAGAGGGCTTGTTGGTCAAGCCTGCCTGCAGTGCTCTCTGAGGATCTCAAGTTCAGTGCCCCAGACTCCAGCTACAGGAGAGCAGAGCATCCATCTCCTATAGGTTACATGGGTAGCTCTCTCTCAGAGTCTCTCTCTCAGAGTCTCTCTCAGTCTCTCTCTCTCTCTCTTTCTCTCTCTCTCTCTTTCTCTCTCTCTTTCTCTCTCACACACACTCAAATATTAAAATAAAAACTCTAAAAAATGAAAAATAATAATTCAAAGAAGCGAACCCGGATTACAAATAAATGCCTCCTTTGTTTCAAACGGTAAAAGATAAGATGAAGAGCATGTGGGGCGAACCTCAGGTGCCAGCTTAATGGTTCTTTCCAACAGTTTAGGCTGCTGCTAAGTCTGTGTTGGTTGGTCGGACTTAACTTTGTGGGCGGGCGGGGCAGGTTCTGTTTCCCTCAGCAGATCGCCCCTGATCATAGGCCCCTTACAGGGGCTAATGTTCTGGCCGGGTGTTTCCCAAATGTGTTGAGAATGTGGGCAGTAATCACAGCAGCTGAGATCTGTACCCCAGGAGGGCCTGTCTTAGTGCTTTCAGGACTCCTGGGGCGTTAATCACCCGGGTGGAGGGATGCAGCTGCAGATACTAAGAGTGCCACAGAATGTAGCCTTCTCAGGGTGTACAGCTGTGAAAGACAGACCGATGCCTCTGGAGATTGACCCACCTGCCTGGCTCCGGCACAACTGTAAATCTGAATTGATGAACTCACCTGGAGGGTGACTTTTAGGCTGCACTTGCTGGCCTTCATCCAGCCTGCTGTTCCCACAAATGCCTCTCTTAGCCTTCCCTCTCAGGGACGTTCTGGCAGACCAACTTGAGGCTCTCTGAAAGGTAGTTAGACTTTCTTTGCTTTAGCCCTACCCCCACCACTCCAGGGTAGTTCAGTTTTTAAGGAAAGGCTCTCCCTCAAGGTGGTCAGAGGCCTCTGCCCTCTTGGACATACAGCATGCTCAGTGAAGGGCATTTCCCTTCACTGCTTATCCAGTCCCCACAGGAGTCACCCTCTCTCCAAGGCCTGTATGCTGGTTCTGAGGGTGGGACAGCCCTCTCTCTTCTTATATTGGTTTTGTAAATTGCTGCTTATTTCGCGAAGTGTATGCCATCTCATGTAATTTATACCTAATGCGAATTCATAATGAACATTTGCTTTCAAAGTTTTATTCAAGTATTTCCCCCCCCCCAACCCCCACTGGATTCTTTGACAAATTAAATTATTTTTATTTTGTTAGAGAAGCAGTTGAAACTTTGAACGGGAAGAAGAAATTCTCCTTTATTCAGACTCTCTTGCTTTTATTCTAGTGAAGCCAATGAAGCCACCTTTATTCTGAAGGCCACAGAGGTCAGTACTGTCTGGTTCCCTCTAATTTATGGTTTCCTGGAAGGGCAGGAGCTTAGGTCTCTCTTTCCTAGAGCTGGGAACACAAGTCACCGATATATTTGTTTGCTTGGCATAAGTAAACACTTAATGGATCTGAGTAGCGAGTGGACCCCCCCTCCCCCAGATTTAATGTGTATTTTTTCACTTTAAATCAGTGGTTCTCAACTTTCCTAATACTGGGACCCTTTAACACAGTTCATCATGGTAAGGAGACCCCCAGCCATAAAATTATCTCATTGTTGCTTCCTAACTGTAATTTTGCTACTGTCATGGACTGTAATATAAATATCTGATACACAGGTTATCTGATATTTGAAAAGGTCATTGGACCTCCAAAGGGGTTGTGACCCACAGGTTGAGAACTAGTGGTTAGCCTTGGTGGTTAGCTTCTGCCTGTGTGATTTTGGGATAGTGACTTTTCACTATCCTGGCCTGGAACTGCTGGTTCTTGGGTCCTGCATCTGTATGTCGATACAACCCCTGGGGCTGCTTTGCCATATCCATCCAAACTGCAGTTTGAGAGCCTCTGGGAATCCAACGTTAAGGTTTGTAGGTGAGCTTTGTTGTCAGCCAGGGTGCTTCATTGGCAGGGACCCAGTCTAAGAAGACTGATTCAGACTAAAATCACCGCCCATGTATCTATTTCTCAGTTTGTTTTTTGGAAAGAAAAGCCCAGTGGTTTTGAAGGCATCTGGTCGACACCTACTGCCCCATGAGTCGTTCATGGCGTCCACACTGAGCAGCGCAGGCGCTTTCTACGGAGCCCATAGGCCCATACTCTCCCGTCCTTTGTTCAGGACTAGGCGCTCTTCACTGCCTCTTCTGAGCAGTTCTCCTGGCTCTCTCTGTTAAAAGCACAAGGATCCTTTTGTCAGAAACTATTTTCCTCTTCTCAGATTCTCAGTCTCAAGTCTGCCTTCTCCACTTCCAGAGCCCTTTGACCTCTGAGCTGTCATTTAGTGTGGTCGGTCATTAGGCTCTGGATTCTGCTCTTTCGTTTATCAGTGACTTGTGCTATTACTGTGTCTATTTTTAAACCTAGACTGAACCTGTCCTAATGAGCCTCTGTCTTTTGCTTTACTTAACTTTACCTTTGAAGAGATGGCCCTTCTCCTTGTCAGGCTAAGTGCAGTAGCATGCATAGTCTTTCCTTTATCCTGCTTGGAAATCTCCCCTGCTCAATCTTTCTTTCTTTTTTTCTAGGAAACTTTTTAAAATATAAGTACGATTTTCTATGCTCTACTTAATAAGAAAAGATGCAAATGTGTTTGACCAGTGCAATTTATATTCATAAAGTATAATCACAAAGCAAGAGGCATTTCAGTAAATTAATGTATTTGTAACTATAAGAAATTTATATTGGAAAGCTTATATTTAATATCAGAATTCACTGGGCCCATTCATGTTTGTTGCTAAGTGGGAGCATTAATTAATTCGATTTAGCATTCTTTTTTTTTTCTCATTTCAATTTTTTTAGTTTAATTTTCTGTCAAATGAAATTTTAATAGCTTCTGTATTGTATGGTGAATAGCAATCTCCTTTCATCTATTTTGTGGCCTGGATATCACCCAGGGAGAAAGGAATCTATGTCTAAAGTGTGTACATTCTGATATAGTCAGACTTAAGCAAGACAGATCCCCTCCTTTACACTTTGAGGACCCTCTACCCATTATGAATTCTGATAAAAGTCATTTTCCAGGTAGAGATCCAGTCATATAGTGGTGTACAGGATGGGGCAAAACAAGGGTTTCTGGTAACAAAGTCACCTCAGCCTTGAGAGACCCTGCATTTTTCTGGATCTGCATTGCCTGTCACAGCCTGATGCAGTTGTCTTTTCCTGCCCTGTGTCATGTTCTGTGCATGTGCACATCAGTGTGCCCTAGGGGAGAACTCCTGGCATAACCATGTGCCGCAGCTTTTCTTGTAAGGGCACTGGTTCTGTTGCTGGTCTCTAACCTTGCCCAGCTTTTTAAATGTACCACATCAAGGGCTTTTTTTTTTTTTTTTTTTT